>NC_137795.1:96731770-96785976 GCF_963383645.1 Muscardinus avellanarius
GGGAGGTAACCATATTTTGCTAATTTCTCACATCAAAGTATTCTGGAAATAAGCAGATCATGTCTTTGTTAACCAAAATACCTGATTATCTTCTATTTAGTAACAAAGTTGACAGCTTCACTGCATCCTGTATTTCACCCCAATCACCCTCTATCTTATCCAATACTCATGCTCTTCTTTTAACCATTTCAATACTTTTTCCAATGAATAATTAACTTGCAGGCATATTTTGGCTATTACTTAAGGCTTATAGTTTCAGTGTCTTAAAAGCTGCCTAATTTTGTTTTGCGCTATTTTGTTTTGCACATGTGTCAGTACTCTTTCTAGCTCTTGTTTATGTTTCAGAGGACCGACGTACCCTGACTTCTGATATTTTCCTTCCCCCAGCTGGTTGCTGTTTCTCTGGTACAGTTTTTCCTTGTGTAGGACTGCTGCCCGCCTCCATTTACTTTTATACCCCAATACCTTTTCCCCAAACACTATTTATGTTACCCTAATTTTGCTCTCATCCTTACAAGAATAGTACAGTAATTGACTTGTGAATAATCTCTAAAGAACTGAAATAATTAGTCAGTTAAAAAAAAAAAAGAATGGCACTAGTAGGCATTTTGTGAAGAAGGGGACTATTAGTAAAACTGAGCAATAAATACAAAATAAAAATTTCTTGAGAAACTGGAAAAAAAGCAATGTGGTTTCAAGAAGATTACTGTAAAATTGAACATTTACTGATAATTTCAGAGGTATACAATAACAGCACATTATGATCATTATATCTTCCAGGCACTGGGCAGGCAATTTTCAAGTATCACATGTAATCGTTGCAAAACCCTATATGGTAAATGGCCTTGAGTACCTCTACTTTTCAGATTGGCTCCCATTCCTAGAAGTGGTTTAGTCGAAGTTTGAACCAGGTCTGACCAACAACGTAGTTGGGTTCTTTTGAATCATTACCATCCCCAATTTTTCATTATGTTTTTTTGCCACATCACACAAGATTTTGATCAGTGAGAAATGGGTCACTGTGATCATTTGACGTTTAAAATAGCTAGAAACAAAACCATGCAGCAATTCAATGAGATGTCTATCCCCAAATGTGGCCTCCAGTTTTGAGACTATTTAGGAATGCTTTCCATTTCATGTAACGCAAAATCCTGACAAACAATGTTCTCACAGAAAGATTTCTGGAAATCGGTGGTTGCTGGCATGAGTTCAGGGTCTCAAAGATTTGAGAGCCGGGGTGTCTTTGCTGTGCTCTGTATGACTATAAGATGGCTGCATTTAAGGGGATATTGGTTAAAGGGTTAATTCCTGATTGTCTCTTTCTCATGAGGAAAGAAGAAATTTTTCCAAAGGCTCCCAGAAGAGACCTATATATACAATGTAAGGAGGGACACACACACACACACACACGCACACACACTGAATCACACACACACACACACACACACACACACACACACACACACACTGAATACACCAAAGATATGATTTTTATTTCAGCCCCTGTAATGGAAAGCCAGCAAATGAAATGAGAGCTGAGGACAGCTTTAGGAGAGCCAAAATCCACATCTGCTATGACGATCTCATGGCAGCCTTTTTCCCCTGAGGTATGATGAACAAATTGTAATTATACAATCGCTTCTCAAAAGTCCAAACATAGTTCCTTGCACCTACCTGAGACTCTTTTTATGCTGAATGTTATTTCCTTCATCATTACCAAGTTTTAGAAACCCCTTTCATTTCCTTTCACTGCCCGGGACTTAATAAGATGTTGTTGCAATGGAAAATGATTATTTTACTCTTTATTTCCATCCGATCACTTACTTCATGGCTTCTGCCTGTGCCAACCTTCTGCAAACAGCCTATTCTTTTTCTTTTCATTTTCTATTTCAGTCTCGTCCTTTAGATTTTTCAGAGTTGATCTCATCTTACAAACTCAGAATTCTGCAGCAAGATCTATTGGTAGCCAATTCCTATGCACTGAACTTGTCGATATACTTTTAGTAATATCATTTTTTTTTGGTTTCTGGCTCAAGGAAAAGAAGGTGGAGTGGGCAGGTGAGAAACTCACTGCTTCTTTTTCCATTAGAATGCTCAGAATAAGAAATTACTAATAACATAAACAGTGTTCACAGTAATTCATGCTAATGTCTCATTTAGCCAAATATTTTACCTCGGATTGTGCAACAAAAGGTGTCCATGTGGCTAAATGTTACTAAAGATGCTGTTTAAGGTAAAGAATATTCATTTTTCCTAACAAGCCAATCATGGCTCTCCTTTCAAGGAATTTTTAAAGACCTAATTATACCGATTCACATTTCTTTACTATTAAAGGGAAGCAAAATCTGAGAACCACAGGTTCTTGCTTATCAGGGGCTGTGTCATTCTAGAAGCCAGTAATCAGCAGCTCACTTTTTCTTCTTAACGAGACAAAAAAGTCCAATAAAAATTTATCAGAATAGAAGGTAATATTGGGGGCTTTCATTTGCTATGTTCTATTTTATTTATATAAGTCCTTAAGTCAGTTTTTCAAAATATCTTCTTACTCTATGTCAAATTATTCTGACTTTCAGAGATCACCCTGTCATTATACTTCATCTTTTAAAAGGTCTATGGTTTACTTCCATAGTTTAGGATCCTTCTACTCTATTATGTTGTTAAGACAGTATAACATTCAAAAATTCAGTGAGAGGCTGACTAATAAGATTGCAATTGAACAGTGAGAAGAAATACTAGTGTCAAGAGTAGAAAGCTCTTTGAGTAGAGACTAATTTAATTAGTCATGTGCTCAAAAGTGAATGGTCCTTTGCCATGGCAACTTTTAATTTTTAATTCTATGAATGGCTGCAGTTACAGAGACTTGAGTAATGACAACCTGAGTAGATAGGTTACTACTTTTCAATTACCTCAATTTTATAGTAAACTTGATAAACTATTCCTTGAACTCTAATTTTTAACCTTAAAGATGTATAAGAACAAACCGCGTGTCTGAAATAACTTTTAATAATTTATCTAGCTGGGCCCGGTGATACATGCCTATAATCCTTGTATTTGAGAAATGGAGATAGGAGGATCACATGTTTAAGGCCACCTTAACAACATAAGAATATTCTCAGCAAGTTAGCAAGACCCTGTTTCAAAACCCAAAAAAATAAAAAAATAAAAATGGTGAGAGGTGTAGGTTGATGGTAGAGGTAGAGTGCCCCTGGGTTCAATAGCTAATATCACAATAAACTGTTTATCTTGCCTCAAATCTGATGATTCTTCATCCTCCTGGTTAGATTGTGATCCTCCTGGCTGATCACATTGGCCTTCCTGGGCTTCAGAAACTCACAGACGGACCCCTCCTTTCCCAAGAGCTTAAAGTATCTCCATTAGAAGCCTACAATGCCTTTAAGTCATTGAATGATGGGATTTCTATCAAAGCAGAAAGAAGGAAGAAAGAAAGATAGAAAGGAGGAAAAAAGGGAGAGGTAGATAAATCCAATCCAACCACCTTGAACTGTTGGAGAATCTACCCCCAAAAAAGACTGCTCCTGCCCCACATGCTCAGGAATTCTGGACAACATACTATGTAAAAACAATGCTCAGGATGAGGGCCAGGATGGTGGCAGCAGTGGCCAGTATCTGGGAGAGACAGGTAGATTCATTCCAATCAACCCTGAACTGTTGAGGTAATCTCCCCAAAAGTAGACTGCACCTGCTCCACATGCTCAGGAACTCTGGACAACATATTATGTAAGAAAAATGTTTGGGTGCATCAGATGGAGCCCCACATAGTCGGGTCAGCCGGCGTCATGTGTCCCGGGAGCCAAGGGTGCTCCTGGCCGCTGTGATCCTCTGTGCAGTGCTGGGACTAGGTGCGCTCGGAGCAGCAGAACCTGCTCTCTGTGGTAAAGTTGTGGGCCTCTGCTCTTGGCAGGGAGATAAAACACATTGCTACTAAGTACTTGGGCCCCCAACTCCTGCAAAAGACACATACTGTTTTCTTGTATTAAAAAATATGGAAGAGGGAGGAAGATGACTGCAGCTTCAGCTACAGTGGCGACCACGGCCAGAGGGGTATAGGTTGGCAGCAGCTGAATAGGACACGCATCCCTCTGAGAAACCCTGGACAACAGATTATGATTTAATAGCTGATTGGGACAACACACAGAAACATTTCCAGTCATGACTTCCTATATGAAATATAGGAGAGAGAGTAAAAATGGCAGAATTAGAGGCAAGACGGCAGTGCGGTGCCTGCCACTGCAAGAAAAGTAATTTTTGGAGGGATACCCCAGAAGATTTCCAAAATTAGACTGCTCCTGCCACACATGCACAGGAATACTTAACAACAACATACTCTAGGAGAGACCAAGAAGGCGGCGGTGACCAGTATTCAGGAAAGCCAGACTCATCCAACCAAATCCATCTAGAATTTTTGAAGAAATCTTCCCAAAGTAGACTGTTCCTGCCCCAAATGCTCAGGAACTCTGGACAACATATTATGTAAAAAAAAGTTTTGCAGAGATGAAACAAGATGGCGGCAGCCAGTATTGGGGAGAGGCAGATAGATCCAATCCAATTAACCTTGAATATTTGAAGAAATCTCTCCCAAAGTAGACTGCTCCTGCTGCACATGTGCAGGAAATCTGAACAACATACTCTGTAAGTGTTAGGTTGAAAATAGAGTTAGGGAGTTTTGGAGGGAGGTAAAAACACCAACTGGGTTATCGGAGACCGCTGCTTTATTCAGACCCGGCCCCTCTGGAGAGTCAGCCAGCCATGGGTAAACTGACCAATGGGCCACACATCTGGAGAGTTGCACATAGTCCTGATTGGCTGGTTGGGTCACGTGGTGGATCGGAGGCACCGATGTTTTATAGGCGTGCTGATTCTCTCACAACATCTGTAGTCTCACGATGTTTGGCGTCTCGAGACACCTGGAGTCTCGCGATATCTCCACTTCTGGCTTCCGGGGTTCTGCCTCCTGTTCCCGCTAGGAGATCACTTGAGAGAGGGACCCAACTTACCATCCCGGCCTTTTGGTGATAATGGGCAGAGTCTTAAACTACTTCCTGCTGTCAGGGAGCATCACAGTGGGGGCTTTTGGCCAGGAGAGGTTGGGTCCTCCAGACTTGGGCAGGTGAGAGTATGGCTGCAGCAGGAGTCGGAGGTTATCCTGGACAGCTTTGTAATGTGAATTTGAGCAGACTTTAACGGATAAGGAGCTATTGAAAGAAAAGGAAAATCATGAGAGTGAGTCCTGGGAAAGGCAGGAGCCCATCAGTTAATGGCCCTTGCCCAGAAGGGAAGGAGCTCAGCAGCTGCTGGCCCTTGCTGCTGGCCCTTGGAGCCCTTCGAAATATGAGGTAGTTTGTCACTGGATTTATTAATATGATAGCAGTATTTTTCCTGAGAAAGACGTACAACCACCCTTTTAGCAATGAGTGGGTTTGGGTCAGTCTGGTCAAATGAAAACATGCTATTGGGTCAGGAGCATCAGTGACAGATTTTAGAGGTTTAATACTTATGGCGGTTTGGCATCTGAAGAGGGAGAGCACCGTAGTATGTAAACAAGTGGACCTGCTAAAATAAAAACATCAAAGAGAATTATGCTGAGAAAAAATGAATCTTAGTAGACCCTAACACTATGCAAGAGAATTTGTCATGGGACTGTTGTAACGGAGCCCTTTTGAGCTGAGTAAGATGATGTCAGTTGGGGTCCCCCAGCAGTTTGGCTGTGGTAGGTGTGGTGAGGAACACTGTGAAGGGCCCAGGCCACTGTGGTTGCAGATGTTTTGGTTGAAGCGACTTGTGGAGGACTTGATCCCCTGGCTTAAGGGCCTTGACTGCAGGATGTGGAGCTGGTTCTTCAGTCCTGGGTTGGGGAAGATACCAGTCTGCATGTTCCCTAAGAAGGTGTCTGAGAAAAGACAAGTAAGAAAGATAAGAAGACAAAGGAGGGGGGTCCGAAGGGAGAGCGTGATTAAGCAGGAAAGAGTGACTGTACAGCAATTCAAAGGGGCTCATAAAGGTGGGGCTTTGAGGGGTGGCCCTCATACAGGGAAGGGGCTAGTGGCAGGAGTTCAGACCATGATACTCGCAGCTCTAGAGAGAGTTTTGTTAGGTGGTTCTTAAGGATCCCATTCATTTTTTCTACCTTTCCTGATGACTGCAATTGACATGGGATGTGAAGCTTCTATGAAATGTCAAGAGCTTGTGCCACCTGTTGAGTAACCTTAGAAATAAAAGCTGTTCCGTTATTAGACTGTAAGGAATCAGGGAGTCCAAACCGAGGGATGATGTCCGAGCATAGAACATTGGCCACCATGTTGGCTGTCTCATCCTTTGAGGGGAAGCCTCTACCCAACCTGTTAGGGCATCAACTATGGTAAGAAGATATTTAAGTTTTTGTGAGGCGGCATATGGGTGAAGTCAATTTGCCGGTCTTGTCCTGGCAAGTGTCCTTTCATTTGGTGGGTAGAAAAAGAGGGGGCGAAGGCCTCCTTGAGGAAGCATAGCAGTGCAAGTAGAACAGGGGGCACTGACTTTACTAATCAGGTGCTGCAGGAGAGGAAAATAAAACAAGGGGCTTAGGAAATGCTTCAGCACCATAGGTCCCACGTAAAGGTAATTGTGTATTAGGCTAATGGCCTTTTTGGCCTGAGCTTCAGGCAGAGCAATCTTATCCTGTAAAAGAGGGCCTGTAGTGCGTGGACAGGAGAGCTTGCTGTCAATCCCCTGTGCTAAGATTGGAAAAGGAAAAACTAGAACCTGAAAGGATGGAGGGACTGAGCAGGCAACCAAAAAGGAGACTGGCTTACTGCTACCTGGAGAGTTACTTTGGTCTGGCAAGGAGGATGAAGGTTGAGGGATCCAGGAGCCATCAGTCTTCTGCCAGGCTGAGTAGGGCCAGTGGCGGGTCCTTGTCTGGAAAAGTAGTCCTCCTGTGTTGAGGCACCTGGGGCTCACCGCTTTTCCAAGGGCACTGTTCCAGTGACCCTCCTGGCCACACTCCGGCTTGGTCTGATTGGTGGGCGTGGCCTTGGGGCACTTGAGGCAGGTTCCTGGAGGTAGTCATCTTTTCTGTCCTCCACCCCTACGTGGTGCTCCAGAGGGCTGAGCCGCCACCACCAGCCACAGGGCAGTCGGAGTGCACACTCCATCTCTGCCTGTTCCTCTCTGGAATTAAAACTTTAAATGCCATGTTAACCAAATCTTGGATAGGGGTTTAAGGACCATCCTCAGCCTTTCTTAATTTTTTTGAAAAGCCTCCTGAGTTGGTTCCTTAAGGGAGGATGGCAGAGGGAACAGAGCGGGTTAGAGTGGGAGGCTGCCCTGGGATAGGATGGTGACCGGGGCGGTGAGGAGAGAACCAATGGATCAGGATCTTCAGAAAGTGGTGCCTACAAGACAGCCAGGTCAGATGCTGGCATCCACGTGTCACCACAAAATGTGGACTGTGCCTGTGACTCAGCAAAATTGCAGGCCAAGATGGCGACTGTGTAATGTCACAAGGTCGCGACCAACATGGTGACTGTGACGTCACCAGGCAGCAACTACACGCCATCACAAAATGGCAGCTGGTGGGAAAATGGCAGCTGATGAGAGAGAGCATTTGGAGGGATGGTAATGCAGAAAAAAAAACCCTGGACATAAAGACTTAGGACCCACTTACCAGACCACTTACAAAAATTGTTAACCATTCTTGGGTCACCACAACCCATTACCCAACTGGTATCAAGGCCAAACAGACATTCAGGGCATAAGTCCTCTGCTAGTTTAAAGGTTCGACTTCCCATAATTGGTTTGCAGGTGAAAATGATGAACAGGATATAGGTGTTCCCGTTTTCCTGATCAATTGTTTGGAAACAGGACTTAAGAGATTGGGAAAGATGTCTCAGTCCCTTCTCAAAAACCAGAGGATGACCTGGTCATCCAGAGGGTGGTCCCAGTGGACTGGGGGACAGTGAGTCACCAAGCGCTTGGATTTCGGGGTCCCAATGGACCGGAAGACCCAAGTCCTTAACCCGCTAACCAAGGGAAGCGGAGGGAGCTTACCAGAGTGAAGTGATGCTGGCCAGCGCTGGCTGCAGCAGAAGCGCTGAGAAGCTGCTGGGGGCACGGTGGAGCCAGGGTGCACAGAGCCTGTGCCTGGTGTGGGCAGCACTGGCGGCTGGCATGGGCAGAATCACACGGTGGCACCAGGCACGTAGCAGATGCTGAGGCCGGGCCATCGAACGCACCACATGTGAGCCTGGCTCCGTGTAGGCGGAACAGAGCAGTGGCAGCATGTGAAGCTATGCCTGCAAGTCAAGCCTGACATAGGTGACTGTAGCAGACACCGAGGCTGGCCTGTGTGCCAGAGGTTCTGGCTGTGACCAGAGCCGAGCCAGAACAGTGGTTGTGGGAAGTCCAAATGGCGGGTAGAGGTCCTGGCCTGCACAAGCAATCAGCAGGTTAAGCAGATGCCAGTGGCTGCAGGACGTGCACCCCAGTGAGCCTGGCTCAGGCCGGGTGCAACTGGTGGCTGGCAGAGCCTGCAGTGGCCGCATAGAGACTGCAAGCGGTGGCAGGATTGGAGCCTGCACGCCATGCAGTGGCAGCGGCACAGGTGGCAGCGGCAGGCTGAGCCATGCCTGTAAGCCAAACACCAGAACCTCTTGGTTGAGCTGCTGGCAGGTTGGAGAGTCCGGGGCTCAAAAAGAGAGGAATAAAAGTGGGGGAACCCCAAAACTCCTCCGGGTTCTGGCACCAGAATGTTAGGTTGAAAATAGAGTTAGGGAGTTTAGGAGGAGGTAAAAACACCAACCGGGTTATCAGAGACCGCTGCTTTATTCGGACCCGGCCCCTCCGGAGATTCAGCCGGCCATGGGGGAAGGGACCAATGGGCCACACATCTGGAGAGTTGTGCATAGTCCTGATCTGCCAGCTGAGTCATGTGGTGGATCAGAGGCACCGATGTTTTATAGGCATGCCGATTCTCTCACGACATCTGTAGTCTTGCGATGTTTGGAGTCTCGAGGCACCTGGAGTCTCTTATATGTGTGTGTATATATGTGTGTGTATATATATGTATGTGTAATGTACATGTATGCATATGTATATGTATATGTATATGTATATGTATATGTATATGTATATGTATATGTATATGTATATGTATGGAGGAAAAAATGGGAACCTCTATAAACGTCCTGCCCACAGTGACAGAGACTGGAGCCCACCATGCGGTGAGGCTGGGTCTGGAGCCAGCGAGGCCGGGCCCAGAGCCTGTTGTGTGGCAGGCCTGGAACTAGGGCCTGCTCCACAGCAAAGGGCCAGTGGGTTTCTTCAGCTGTGTGTCCAGGAAGCACTAGAAGCTGCCGCTGCCTCACCTCATCTCTCAGCAGACTTCCAGATCCAAGTGACCTCTATTAAAAAAATTGGTTGTGAGTGGATCATCCTGTCAAAGTTACTCACCTTCTGGCTTTCAGGTTTTCAGTGAGTGGGAATAAGTGTGGAGAAATAGAAGATCTAATACACTGTTGGTGGGATTGCAAGTTGGTGCAACCACTTTGGAGAACAGTATAGAAGGTCCTCAGAAGGAGGAAAACGAACTTACCATATGATCCCGCAATACCAGCTCTGGTATGTACCCAAAAGAATGAAAACTAAAATACCAAACTAATGCATGAACAACCATGTTCATAGCTGCACAGTTCACCATTGCCAAACTGTGGAACCAGCCAAGATGTCCTTCAACAAGTGAGTAGATTTCAAAACTATGGGATATGTACACAATGGAATTTTGCCCAGCTATAAGGGAGAACAAAATTATGGCATTTACAGTGAAATGTCGCAAAAAAATAAGAAATCAGATGTTTTTCTTAATTTGCAATATATTAGGAAGAAATGGGTGTAACAGGAGGAATCTAGATGAAAAAGGGACCCTATAGAGGAGCAATTAGGGTGACATATCTAAGGCGATAAGAGGGAGGATAAGGGAAACTGTTTAAAGCACATGATGTACTTAAACTTATCAAAGTCAATCAGGAAGCCAAGCCTGGGTAGGAGGGAGGGGGAGGGGAGGGGGTAGAGATTGGGTAGGGGCTGATTGGGTGATGTATGAATGTATATTTCCACAAGTTTTTTATCCCATTGAGATGTATGACTACAATGCACCAATAAAATTTTATTTTTAAAGGAGGAGAAAGAGGCAGGGAGAAAGACAAAGAGACTGAAAAAGAGAGAGAACTAACTGAAGTCTAAAGGTCAGAAAAGCCTGAGACTGAAGTTCACTGAGTTTTTGAGAATTCAAGCAGCAGAGTGTGTGGTGCACACTTGTAATCGCAGTACTCGGGAGGCTGAGACAGGAGGATCACAGGTTCATGGCCAGCCTCAGCTATTTAACGAGGATGTTCACAACTTAGCAAGACTCCTAAAAACTAGGACTGAGGATATAGCTCAGGCAAAGAATGTCCCTCGGTTCAATCCCTAGTGATACTACTGAAAAAGAACAAAAAAAAAAAAAAAAGAGAGAGAGAGAGAGAATTGAAGCAAAGCCCTCTAATTAGAGATGAATGAAAATGAAATATTCTCTTTTAATGACCAACTACCAACATAACTGCTACTTGGATAAGGAGAGTAAATAAATATCCTATTAATAGTGTCAGTCCTTCATTTTACGCTTATCTCAAAGATCTGATTATCAGCATATATTGTGCATATAACCAAGCATCTGACACTTTTGTATTTACATTGCTAGAAAAATATAATAATGATAGCAAATTAATGAATATTAACTTAACATTTTATTTTATTTTTTTATTTTTGGTGGTACTGGGGTTCCTGGAAGCCCTTCTACCTCCGGGCTACACTCCCAGACCTATTTTATATTTTTGAAACAGGGTCTCTTACGCCAGCGCGGCTGGCTTCGAACCTGCGCGATCCTCCTGTCTCCGCCTCCCAAGCGCGGGGATTACAAGCGTGCGCCACCACGCCCAGCGTTTAACTTAATATTTTATATGTTCCAGGTGTTGCCAACAGTCTATTTCCATGAGAGTGTAAGAGATCACTGTAATCAATATGGTAGATACCAGAAAGATTCAAGGTCTGAATTCTACTCCTAGCTTAACTTTGCTGAATTCCAGGGTTTTTTTCTTCAGTTTTCAAAGTTGAGTGTTTGAAATGCAGAAAGAATGCTTTGGTAGGACTTTCCAAATCCTTAATTCTATGATTATACAGTGCAGTTCAAGCCACTCCAATGCCACAAATTCAATTATTGGTTGGGGGGAAATGTGTCATATTCCTTCCCCATCCCATAGATCACAAATTGCCAAATCTGTGGGGCTGTCTCTTTTCTGGCACTGAGACTCTGATTTAATTATCTATTACTAGGTTAAAAACCACCCCAAACTCGATGAGTTTAAAAATCAGCAATCATTTGCTTGTATGAAATCTGCAGTCCTGAGAAGGTTTTGCAGAGCACATTCGACTCTGTCACATGCTAGAGAGGGATCGTTCATCATGGCTCCTTCAATCACTCCTGTGATGGATCCCTCAGCTAGAATGGCCAAAGCAGATGTGGGCTGGCCAGACGTCTGTCAGGTAGCCTCTCGATATGGCTAGCCTGGGCTTTCTCATAATAGTGCTAGGTTTCAAGAAGGAACACACATCAAAAGGGTAAGCTCTGATGGGCTAACGTTCATTCAAATTGTGTCATTCACCAGCTCAAGACCCAGTTTGCAAAAGGAAGGAACCCAAAAGCAGTGTGGGAGAGGACTCTACAGCACCTTAGTATCAGGAGCCAGGGTTCATGGGGCCATCAACCAGAAACACCTATCTGGGATGTCTAGGCCAAAGAATTCATACTACCAAATATACTGATCTATCTCATGAACCAGGCTTCTGCAGCACCTACTTAATCCTTTGAAATAAAAATTCTAATAAAACTAATAAATCTCCGAGAAATCCGTGTTTTCTTGAACATACCTATTAAACCAAATGACTGATACATCATTCTACTATGGCCCACACAGTTGATATTCAATATTTGCCATTCATTAAATGTTTACACACTACTTCTTTTTAGACAAGACAAATAGGATGGAAAATATGAGCTGGGTTTAGGTTGGGGTTGAAAAATTGTGTTCTTTCAGCATTTTCTTGACAACTTAAATGATCGTTCCACATTTGTTGATTAAGTATATGCTTTATCCCAGAGGCTCCCGTTGGAGGAGTGGGGACCTCACTCTTGATCGCCTCTGTCAGAGGAATGAGCATGTGGCTGGCAGACAGAGCAGCTGCAAACTTTCCCCACAAAGTGCCAGCAGCTCACGGAGCCAAGACAAAGTACTGTTATTTATTTTTCTATGTAGATAATTGAAAACAGCTCATAAGTGTGTATTTCATAGTCGTCATCATCGTCAGTGACAATAAACAGGCCTTAATTCATGCCACTTTATGATGGTCCTTACAGAAAACCTTAGGTTTGGGTTGAAGGAGTATTTTTCTTTCGAGGGAAGTACAAAAAAAAAATTAAGCTCAGAGGAGCCCAGGCCAAATGCAATTTCAGAACTGAGATTGAAGTTATGGCTAGAGGACATGTAAAGATAGACTTGAAGCACTGATACAAGATGCAAGGAGTGAAACTAACCCAATGCGATAGCTGGAGTAGATGCTGAGTATCACCACAGCGTAAAGATGGCCAGATATTTTAACGTTATAAAAGAATCTTTAAACATTTGGCTCTGTGCTGCCTGAATTTGGAAACCTGGTGATTCTCAGAAGACTGAAGATGGTTTTTAAAAGGGCCAATTTAAAATAAGAAAGCTATGCAAAGACTTTAAAATTAAATTTGTTAATGTGAATTGAGTGCTTGCATTTCCAAAAGAGCCAGCACCACAGCAGTTTCCTCTGAACTCAGCAGGGTCCACAGACTTACGTAATATAAAACTAGATTTGGGACAAGCTAATTTTTTCCCCATTTTCATTTCAAAAACTGGATACATTTATTGTACATTTTCTTTCACTGTAAGTTTTCAAAATAATTGTTCATTATTTTTTGTTTTATTTTTATTTTTAAGTTTTTATTGGTGCATTGTAATCATACATCTTCATGGAGGACAAGATGGTGGAGCTATCTATGCACACATCACCCACTTAGCCCTTACCCAATTCCCACCCTATTCCCTCCCTCTCCCTCCGTCTCATGTTTGGCTTAGTGATTGACTTTGATATGTTTGTTGATGTACATTATGAACATTAGAGAATTTCCTTCTCTCCCCTCCCATCCCCTCAGGTCGCCTTATTTGCTCCTCTATAGAATCTCCTTCTTCATCTAGAGTTACTCCTATGACCCATTTTTTTCCCTCACTTTCACATATTAGGGAGAGCATCCGATTCCTTATTTTTTGGACTGACTAATCTCATTTGGCATAATGTCCTCCAGTTCTATCCATTTACATATAAATGATGTAATTGTGTTTTTTATTATGGATGAGTAAAATTCCATTGTGTATATATGTCAGAGTTTTGTAATCCATTCATCTGTTGATGGACATCTTGGCTGGTTCCATCGTTTGGCAACAGTGAATTATACAGCTATGAACATAAATACACATGCATTAGTTTGGTAGTTTGGTTTCCATTCTTTTGGGTAGATACCCAGAAGTGGTATTGCTGGATCATATGGTTAAGTTCACTCCCATTCTTCTGAGGATCCTCCATACAGTTTTCTAAAGTCCTAATTTACAGTCCTACTAGCAATACATTAGAGTTCCCACTTCTCCACATCCTCGTCAGCATTTGTTGTTGTTTGTGTTTTGAATGACTGCCATTCTAGTTGGAGTTAGGTGAAATTTCAGGGTAAATTTGCATGGTGTCTGGATACAAACTCAATCTTAAAAAATAAGAAGCTTTTCTGTCTACCAACCATAAATCCACTGAAAAGGAAATACACAAACGCTTCCATTCAGATTATCCCACAGAAATATAAAATACTTAGAAATAAACTTACCAAGGAGGTAAAACACCTCTACAAAGAAAATTATAAAACATTGAAAAAAGAAATCAAAGAAGACCTTAGAAGATGGAGAGATCTTCTATGTTCATGGCAGAAGAAATAACATCAAAATGGCCATACTTCCAAAAGTGATCTACAGATTTAATGCAATGCCCATTAAATTACCAAGGTCATTTCTTACAGATATAGAAAAATCAGTCCTTAAATTCATTTGAAACCAGAAAAAAAACAGAATAGGCAAAGTATTTCTCAGCCACAGAAACCATGCAGGAAGAATCACAATACCTAACATTAAACTATACTACAAAGCCATAGTAATAAAAACAGCATGGTACTGGCACTAAAACAGATAAATAGACCAATGGAGCAGAATAGAAGACCCAGAAACAAATATACACACTTAGAGCCAATTGATTTTTGACAAAGGGGCCAAAAATATACACTGGAAAACAGATAGCCTGATCTGCAAATGGTGTTGGCAAAACTTGTTAACTATATGCAGAAAAATGGAAATAAAACCCACTTTCTACCCTGCACAAGAGTCCATTCAAGATGGATCAAAGATTTGGAAATTAGATCAGAGACTTTGAGGATCTGTGAAGAGGGCATTATGTCCAACACTACAACACATAGACTCAGATAAAAACTTTGTCAATAAGACCCCAAAGGCAGAAGAAACTAAAAGGCAGATCAATACGTGGGATTGCATGAAACTGAAGAGCTTCTGTATAGAAAAGGAAACTATCCAGAACCTCAATCAAGAGCCAAAATAATGGGAGAAGATTTTTGCCACCTACTCCTCTGATAGAGGACTAATATCTAGACTATGTAGAGAACTCAAGAAACTCAGTGCTAATAAAACAAATGACCCAATCAAAACTCTGCAAGGGAACTAAATAGACACTTCACCTAAAAAGAAATTCAAATGGCCAATAAATGTATGAAAAAATTCTCAACAACATTAGCAACCAGAGAGATGCAAATCAAAAATTGTTCATTATTTATTGCTGTAAAAGTTTGCATATCTTTTTGTGTGTGTAGTACTGGAGATTAAACCAAGGGACATTCTACCTCTAAGCTACACCTCCAGCCCTATTTTTTATTATTTATTTTTTAAATAGAGCCTCACTAAGTTGTGGAGAGCCTCACTAAGGAGCTGAGGTTGGCCAAGAACCTGGGATCCTCCTGTCTCAGCTTCCCAAGTACTGGGATTACAAGCATGTACCACCATGCCTGGATTATCTTTAACTTTTAACGACTTTTTTGTGGTACTAGGAATTGAACCCAGGGACATTACCTCCGAGCTATGCTCCAGCCCTATTCTATTTTTATTTTGAAACAAGTTCTTAATAAGTCACAAAGGGCTTTGCTAAATTGCTGAGGCTAGCCTGGAACCTATGATCCTCCTGCCTCAGCCTCCTAAGAACTAGTATATAAGCATGTGCCAATATGCCTGACGTTTTAAAGACATTTTTATGAGCTAGAGGAACAAAAATTATTGAAGCAAACTTTAGGTTAGAGTTTCAATGTCAGGACAAAGAAGATTAAGTAAATTGACTCAGCAGTCCAAGATAAGCGCATCTGGGAGGGACCCTCACTGCTTGTCCCCTGCCTCACAGCTTAAAGAACCACTCTAGAAGCATGATAAGCACTTTATCAATGTTATCATTTCAAGTTTATTTGTGCAACTACAATTTGTTGAGTACTTATGATGTGCAAAGCTTTAAATGGCTTCTGTATTTTTGTTCATGTACCTGGGGATAGAACCCAGGGGCATTCAACCTCCAAGTTACACTCTCTGCCCTATTTTTTATTCTTTCTTTTGAAACAGGATCTCATTTTGAAACAGGGTCTCACTAAGTTGCGGAAGGGCCTCACTGAGTAGCTGAGGCTGTCCGTGAACTGTGATTCTCCCATCTCAGCCTCCAGAATTTAAGTCGCTTCTTGGCCCATGTCTTAATGTACATACCAACTCCCTTCGGTGAGGTGTTATTGTCTTCCATTACCAAACAGGGAAACTGAGGACCAGAGAAAGAGTGTTACGAGACCAAGTTTATTCAGTCTATAATTTGCAATGTAAGTGCCAAATCCAGTGCTGTTCATGTTGATTCAGAAAATGGCAAGCACAGTCGAAACCGCACTAATTAGATGAACCCGTGAAGGAGAAAAGCCCTTTCATGGTATCATATTCTCGATGCAGTTGTAAGACACAATAGTTACTAAGCCTCTGTGCTCTGTGTAAGTTCTGGTCCTTCCCCTCGGTGTGAAACTGAGTGAATTATCTTTCCACCTTTGAAGTGATACCTTGTAGAGCCAATGAGTTAGCAGCAGGAGGCGGCCATTCTGGTCTCTGAAAGTGAGTACACCGAGAATCTCTCAAGTCGTTTGTAAAACATAAATCCATAGATTTAAAAGATATTTGAGATTTTTAAAACTGCAAATCAAATGTTAATACTATGATAAATAGTATTTACCCAGTTGACCCTAGATTTGGCGTTATTGGGATTTCCTATGTGAGGCTCTTGAGTGTAAACATTTTGAAACTGTTCCCACTCTTACAATGAGTCTTCTATTTCAGAGAATCCCAGCACTTGAGGGACAGAGTTCTTGGACTTGTAATCCTATGTTGCAAATAAGAAAGTCTGGACCCAAAGAAAGCCAAGAACATGCTCAGATCCTCAAGAAGAGAAATGGGCTAAGATTCTACCACAAACACCACCCATTTCCTCCCAGGACCAAATGCAGGTCAACTCCAAAACATAGGAACATGGCACTGTGATACCAGCCACAGATGCCCTGAGCTTTGGTCAGGGGCTCCCGTCACAAGCAAGCTTGGTGATTATGGGAAATTTTATTCTCTTATAATCACAGTTTTCTTCTTTCTAAAATGAACTTGTTCAGTTTTATTTCTAGTCATTTGGTTCACATAACATGGAACTCTGATTTCAAACTGTTACATTTGTGAATTCATGCCTACTTTTCTTTTTTGTATTTCTTTTTTATTGGTGCATTGTAATCATATATTACATTGGAATACAAGACGTGAGAGGATATACAAGCACACATCATCCAATTAGCCTTCATCCAGCCCCCATCCCATTCCCTCCCCCTCCCTTGATCCCATGCTTGTTTGGTGATTAACTTTGATACATTTGTTTATGTACCTCCTGCGTTTTAAAGAGGCTCCATCATCCCCTATTCCATACCCTCTGATTGGTCACCTTAGTTGCTTCACTATAGGGCCCTTTCTATAGCTTGACCTCTTCCTGTTGCCCCTTTCCTCCTAGTTTTTGCTGATTAGGGGAAGCCTCTGATTTTTATTTTCTGCGATATTTCTCTGTGCATGCTGCGTTGCAAGTACCGATCTCACTCTTGACGGCCCCAGTAGTGGCCTAGCTACCCAGTGGACTGATCCAGACCTCTCTGGCTCAAGCAGCAACCTTGCCTCATGGGAGGCCCCAATTCTGGTCTCGCTGGCCCTGACACCAGCCTAACCCCTCGGCAGGCTCCGATCCCGGCCTCGGAGGCCCCAGCACTGGCCTAGCCTCACGGCAGGCTCCGATCCCAGCCTTGCTGGCCCCAGCACCGGCTTAACACCTCGGCAGCCTCGGATCCCAGCCTTGGGGGCCCCAGCACTGGCCTTGCCTCACAGCAGGCTCCAATGATGGCCTCGCTGGCCCCAGCACCAGTCTAACCCCTGGGCAGTCTCCAATCTGGCCTCGGAGGCCTCAGTAGCAGCCTTGCCTCACGGAAGGCTCCGATGCCAGCCACTGGCCCTGGCACCAGCCTAACCCCTCGGCAGGCTCTGATCCCAGCCTCAAAGCCCCAGCACCAGCCTTGCCTCATGGCAGGCTCTGATCCCGGCCTCCCTGGCCCCAGCACCGGCCTAACCCCTCGGCAGGCTCCGATCCCAGCCTCGGATGCTCCAGCACCGGCCTTGCCTCACAGCAGGCTCCAATCCCAGCTTTGCTGTGTCTGTCACCGGCCTCACCCCTCGGCAGGCTCCAATCCAAGCACCCTCTTCGCCCAACCAATTGTCCCATGTTCTCAAGGGTGCGTGGTGGTAGCATTCTGCCTCTGGGGTTATTATTCCAAAGGTTCCAGGTGTAATGCATCAGATCTCTGCCTCCCCTGAGTACTAGCCACTGCCATTTCCACTGCCTTCACCGTTTCAAATCTTTCCCAAGCTCTTTTTCCACTCTGAATGTTGTCCAGTGTTCCTAAGCATGTATGACGGTAGCATTTGACATTTGGTGTAATTTCTCCAAAAAAAAAATAAGGTTGGTAGGATCCAATTTCTGCTTCTCCCGAATACAAGTCTCCACCGCCATCGCGGAGACCGCTTTCAACACCACCTCTCTCCTTGGTCTCCGCTAAACTCTCTCCTTACAGGTGATGTCCAAGATTCTTAACAATATAGAGAAACAGCAGTACTCCTTCTCAGGGAATTTTTCCATAAGTTCCAGTGCATTTGGATAAGTTTTGTCTGCATCTCCAGTATCCTGGCATCCGCCATGGCCTTCTTAACCCCTCTCCGATATTTTTTTTTTTCTTTTCCTTTTCCTTTTTTTTTTTTTTTTAATAAGAGAAGACAGTATGTGTGGTTTGAGGGGGTAGTGGGATCAGGCACTCAGTAGCACTGTGACCCGGCCCAGTTTCCCCATGGGTCTGGCATGCTACGTGCGGTCCGGCCCGGGGCCCAGAGTCCCACAACCCAGGCCCCAGCTGGCGAGCCCCATGCGACCCTTGCCCAGGACTCAGGGTCTCATGCCTACTTTTCAAAAAGTACACAAACCTCCCTTTTCCTCAGTAAGATTCTCTAGATTTCTTATGATTCCTGTTGTTGGAACTAGAATTTGGTTCTAAATAGACATTTTCAGACAAGCAAGAACTCAGAATTTATGTTCCTGGGGTCTAGCTTTAAGAAACAGTTTGTAGCTATGTAGCAACATAAATAAAAAGCTAAGAAATAGGTGAGAGTCATTGAGGGATAAGAAAAACATAAAAGTCAAAACAAGAAAATCCTAAAGTGTCTATGAAACAATTGATCTAAGGTAAAAAAAAAAAAAGTTAGATGGCAAACAGAAATGACTGGATTCCAACAATGATCAGGGAGCCAGATGATACTAGGTGCATATTGAACAAGTTGTTTGTGTGTATATTTTATTTTATTTTATTTTATTTTTTGTGGTACTAGGGGTGGAATACAGGGGCCTTTCTACCTCTGGGCTATCCTTCCAGACCTATTTATATTTTATTTGGAAACAGGGTCTCACTAAGTTGCTGAGAGCCTCACTAAATAGTTGAGGCTGGCTTCAAACCTGTGCGATCCTCTTGTTTCTGCCTCCCAAGCGCTGGGATTACAAGTCTGAGCCACCAGGCTTGTCTGTGTGTATATTTTAATCTCTTTTGAAAGAAAAATAAGGAGGTAATAACAAACACAAACAAAAGAACTCATAAAAAGTGTACCAAAGGATGCAAATCTAAAGCAAATCTAAAATATGGTATAATTTAGAACAACCAATGTGGGGGTGGGGGGAGGAGAGGGAGAGAGAGAGAGAGAGAGAGAGAGAGAGAGAGAGAGAGAGAGAGATTATTTGACCTAAATGAGAAGGAAATTGTTTTGATATTAAAGTCATGGCTTTTAAAGATTTCAGGAAAAAAAAGAATAGTCCTCATAGCATACACCTTAGCTCTGTAGTCCACATTACAATCATGTCACAGTAATAAAACTCCATAATCTTGTCTTTAAACTATTCGAACAAAACAAAACAAAATTGACGATACACAGAAATTTTAATTTTGGTACAAAATAGAGTATTTTATAGCTATAACAGGTACTATTATTAATTGAAGTTTTGGAGAAGGAAAAAGCAAAAATGGGATGTTTTTGCAGTGACTGTGTCTGTGACCAGAGTGAGGACATCTAAGAAAGTATAATGTCCGCTTAATAAATAAAAGAGTAGATGAAAGGGCTGTGAATGAAGAATCACCAAAGAGATGAAATAATGAGAAAATAGGTCAACTAGCACTGCATAATATCACCGTAGGTAGACATAGCTTGCTTTCTCTCTCCCCCCCTTTTTTTGAGCCCTATAAATGTTATTTTTTAATGATATTGACCATTACATTCTTTTCTTTCTTTTTTTTTTTTTTTTGGCAGGCCTGGGGATGGAACCCAGGGGCATTCAACATCCAAGCTACACCCCCAGCCCTATTTTTTATTCTTTATTTAGAAACTCACTGAGTTGCAAAGGGCCTAAGTAGCTGAGGCTGGCCGCGAACCACAATCATCTGGTCTCAGCCTCCCAAATGCTGGGATTTCTGCCCCCCAAGTGCTAGAAAGAACCATGCCCGGCTCTTTTTTTTTTTTTTTTTTTTTTAATTTAAACCAGGCAAACATGTTTAAATAGAGTGTTGAACCATTTCATTCCCAGTCCTTTGTTTCAGGGCAGTGGATCTCAAACTTCAGTGGGCATCAGATTCATCTGGGGGACTTGTGGAAGCAAAGATTGCTGATGGTTCAGAAGGTTTAGGGATATGAA
This sequence comes from Muscardinus avellanarius, assembly GCF_963383645.1. Classification (NCBI taxonomy): domain Eukaryota; kingdom Metazoa; phylum Chordata; class Mammalia; order Rodentia; family Gliridae; genus Muscardinus; species Muscardinus avellanarius. Next base: position 96,752,306 of record NC_137795.1, read on the forward strand.
CAGAGAATCTTGATGTCCTGTATGTTTCCAAAGGATGTTGATACTGGAGCTCCCAGCACTTCATTTTTAGAAACCCCCAAGTGGGGGATATCAGAAGAGCTTAATCCTGTTCTGTTGAATAGAAATTTCTGGATGATTTCTTGGTCTGAGCTACATGCCTTAAAAATAACAACAACAATAAGAAAACAGGTCAAGATTTAAACTTTTGTTGCTGTTGTTGCTGTTGTTGTTGTTGTACTGGGGATTGAACCCAGGGATGTTCTATCTCTGCGCTACACCCCGGTACTATTTTACTTTTTAATTTGAAATGGGATCTTGCTCATTTGCTAAGGGCCTCGCTAACTTGCGGAGGCTGGCTGCAAAACTTGCAATCCTCCTGTCTCAGGCTCCCAAGTACTGGAATTACAGTTGTGTGCCACCACTCCTGGCTTCAAGATTTAAATTCTAATATGATCTTGACACAAGATAAAAGTTCAGTACACAAGTTTCCGTAGCTTTTTGATAACTTTGGGGCTGCTGGTGTACATGAAACGATCCAGTAGCACTAAGTCCAGTTGATGAGTTTTTACATTTGGTTATGTGTATTTGGTATGTGTATACACACATACACACAAAAATAAATATTATATTGGCCGGGCGTGGTGGCGCACGCTTGTAATCCCAGCATTCGGGAGGCTGAGACCGGAGGATCACGGTTCGCAGACAGCCTCAGCTACTTAGTGAGGCCCTCTGCAACTCAGTGAGACCCTGTTTCAAAATAAAGAATAAAAAATAGGGCAGGGGGTGTAGCTCGGAGGTCGACTGCCCCTGGGTTCCATCGCCACACCCGCAAAAAAAAAAAAAAATATATATATATATATATATATATATTATATAAATATGTGTATATGTGTATTGAGGTATATATGTGTGTATACATATACATAGCATATAAATACAGAATTTTTTCTGGTCTATTATTTAGTCTTTTATAATTTTAAAAGTATGAAGCTTTGTAAAAATGTGATGTGTTGTCTAAAAAAAACAAAAACTATTATTTTTGCTTCTTTTAATTTTTTTTAGCTTTAGACATTTTAGCAAAGGAAATATACTTACATAAGAGCCAAGATATTGCACTTTTCACCTCTGCTGGCCCCATCTCTAGATACCTATGATCTAGAGACTGGGTTTGCATTTGTGGGAGAAGTAATTTATTGCATATTTTGTATTCCCAGCTCATCTCTGTTACAAAGTCTTTAAAGATAACAGGAAACGAGTTTTTGTATGATTTGCAAAGATAATAGCATATCACTGATTCTAAATTCTGACCAGATGGAAGCAAAGGCAAAACACACGAAGCACAAATTTAGAGAAAGTTAAGAGAATCTAGGAGAAATCATTCACTGTGAAAATAATTTAAAGGGGAATATTTTTCTTCTCACAAACCATTTATGTTTAGGCATTTAAAAAACCATTTTAAGTGACCCTGGAATTAAGCTTTTAATGAATGAGTTGTTTCTTCAATAAGAAAATAGAATTCAATTTTTTTCTGTGCTTCTTTTATTTTTTTTATTTTTCTTTTATTTTTCTTTTTTTTTTCTTTTTTCTTTTTTTGGTGGTACTGGGGATGGAACCCTTCTCTGAGCTACACTCCCACACCTATTTTATATTTTTATTTGGAAACAGGGTCTCTTAAGCCAGCGCGGCTGGCTTCGAACCTGTGCGATCCTCCTGTTTCCGCCTGCCAAGTATGGGGATTACAAGTGTGCGCCACCACGCCCGGCTTTGCTGTGCTTCTTACTAAGTGGATAGTTCTATCTTCTAGTATTTTATAGACATGATACAATCATGTGTTGTCCTCAAGTCTGAGATGGATTGTGGCTTGAGGTGAGGTAATATTTGCTCCATTTTTGAACTTAGCAGCCTGTTTGTATTAGGGCTGATACAAACAGCCCTGATATATAAGAGTAGCAGCTGCAACTTTTGTATGTACACCTGAAAAAATGCATATGGAACCATTTTGATTCACTTGTACAAGGTTCAAAAAGTATAAAGGCTAGAAGGTATTTTATTTTTATATTTATTTATTTACTTATTTATTTATTTTGCTGGTACTGGGGTTCCTGGAAGCCCTTCTACCTCTGGGCTACACTCCCAGACCTATTTTATACTTTTTTTTTTATTTTTGGAAACAGGGTCTCTTAAGCCGGCATGGCTAACTTCGAACCTGCGCCATCCTCCTGTCTCCGCCTCCCAAGCATGGGGATTACAAGCGTGCGCCACCACGCCTGGCTAGAAGGTATTTTAAAAGAGATAAATTTCAACAACACATACACACTTGGCAAAAGAAAGAAAAAGGGAGGGAAGGAGAGAGATATGAGAGAGCAAAACTGGTCTTATTAGCCAGTTTTGGAAGTAGAAGTTTTATTATTCTAAAACATGTATTCCTTATTAGGCATCCCTTCAGTCTCTGCCTGCCTCAATAGCTAACTCTCTGGTTGCCTCCTGACTCCGAACATCTAACTTAAGTACAGTTAAGGATAGTATTTACATCTACTCCATCTATCAGAGAGAAACAAGAGAAAAAGCAACAGATTGGCTGTATTTCATTTTTATTCTGTATATTTCCACACGATTCACAATACAGAAAAAGTGTCCAAAAAAGTAACTGTAACTAGTCAATTTCTTTATCAGAGATTAGTTCAGTCTCCCAAAGTAATTCCATTGAAAATCTCTGTAGAGCAACACAGTGATCAAGATTCTTTATATAAATAGGAAATGCAAGAAAATTAGGGAAAAATACTTTATGACTTTGTTACAAAAAACCTCATTCTTCCCATTCCCATCCCACCCTTCCCTCCCACCCTCCCTCCACTCCAAATGATCTGGATCCTACTTTACCTGGAAATTAAACTTCCTTTTTCTACTATTGCAGTGGCTGCTACTTTTTTGGGGGGAGTCCACCTGCCAGTTGGCAGCTTTGCAAAAGCATGGCTCTGGGGTGCGATAGGGCAGAGTCAGATCATGAAAGAGCCCTTGATAAGGGTGACTGCAACTCTGCTACAGATGTAGCCTGTGCGAATGTACTCACAGCCCATGGATGTACAGGGACTTTTCCCCACTCAGAAATCAAATGAAATCAAGTTTATTCACTCTGATGGAACTGAGATTGTCATCTAGACTTTCATTCTTTATAGACATGATCTCCCTCCCTTTCAATTAACTGTGGTCCATATAAAATTCAGATTCATGGTTGCTCTTTCAACCACTGTCAATAAACAGCCAAGCTAGCAAGTGCAAAGTCCAATTTGAACCTTGATTTTTCAAATGTGTTTCGTAGAATATTTTATTGTATTTGAATATTTTGTCTATGAAATTTCTAAGTCTCATTCCCCAGAACACCAAGACCCCACTGCGCCCAACCCACAATCGGGATGTTTGCAAGGATCAAAGTTCAAGTTGCACTGGGCATGGTGGCATATGCTTGTAATCCCAGTACTTGGGAAGCTGAGACAAAAGGATTGCAGGTTTGAGGACAGATTCAGCAAGTAGTGAGTCTCTCATCAATCTAGTGAGACCCTGTTTCAAAATAACACTAAAAAAATATGGCTGAGGGTATAGCTCGGAGGTAGAATGCCCCTGGGTTCAATCTCCAATACTACACACACACAAAGTTCAAGTTATGTTGAAAATGATGCATATGTGCATGGCTATTCTTCAATCCAACCCAAATGGAATGGTGGGGAGGGTAGAAGATGGAAAATGTTACTGCTAATAAAACCAAAACAATCAGGAAGCATTGGGATTCATTGTACAAGGTGCAATGAGTATCAAGGCTAGAAGATATTTTAAAAGTGATAAATCTCACCAGGCGTGGTGGGAGGCTGAGACAGGAGTTTCGCACAGGTTCGAAACCAGCCTCAGCTACTTAGTGAGGCTCTCAGCGACTTAGTGAGACTCTGTTTCCAAATAAAATATAAAATAGGCCTGGGAGTATAGCCCAGAGGTAGAAAGCCCCTGGGTTCCACCCCCCAGTACCACCAACAAAAATAAAATTAAAAAAGTGATAAATCTCAATAACACATCTATTAGAATTACCTATGTTTGAAACAAACAAACAAACAAAAAGAGTAAACTGGTAGGTTTGTCATCTGTGTGTGCTATTTTAAACTTTTTTTTTCAAGTAAACACATTCATAAACATTTCTCATGTCCATCATTTTTTTTTTTTCTGGTGGTACTGGGGTTCCTGGAAGCCCTTCTACCTCCGGGCTACACTCCCAGACCTATTTTTATATTTTTATTTGAAAACAGGGTATCTTAAGCCAGCGTGACTGGCTTCGAACCTGCGCAATCCTCCTGTCTCAGCCTCCCAAGCTCCCAAGGTGGGGATTACAAGCGTGCGCCACCATGCCCAGCTGTCCATCATTTTTAAGAAAAAAAAAAAAAGGTTAAATATAAACCCCCAAATAACCATAATACTCTGAATTTTCAAGAAGTGAATATATTTATATTTGTGGAAAGACTCCCTAAGTTGTCCTTCCTCTCTAATTTTTATCATGGACTAATACAAGTCATTCTCTGAGCAAGACCCTGGGTATGGATGCATTAATTATCTGGAGTGTGAGTCTCTCTCCCACCCAGCCAACTTGAAATTTACAAACTCAAGCCTTAGCATCATGGAAGCCAAGAAAGATAGGAAATTAGTCCCCTCACATAGTACTATAAAAACAACAGCCTCATGAAACAAAGTTAAGTTTTACTGAATGACAAAAAGGTATAGAAGATGTTTCTCTACCTCTTAATTACCAAAAATACACAAACCTTCAGTTCCTTTTCCATGTCCCAATTCTAGCTCTATACCTTAAACAAATGGGTACTAAGTAGAAAAAGTTACACGGCATCCTTTGTCTTCACCTTAATACCTGATTTCATGACATTTTTGCTTCAGTTAGAAACATGCCTTTTTCAGATTTGGAGACTAGCAAGCGATCGGCAAAACGTGTGTGTGTGTGTTTGTGTGTGTGTGTGTGTGTGTGTGTGTGTGTGTGTGTATGCAAGAAAAGCAAATTTTTAGGGTCATTAAAGTCCTGCTTCTAAATGATTTGGGGTATATTTGCAATGGCTGATATTCTTACAAACTACTTTCATTCCCATCTATTTATCAGAAGCCTGGGAACAAACAAGGTCTAAGTGAGGTCTATGCCAGCCTAAAAAACTCATAGAAATCGAAACCTGGAAAATTACATATACTTTTTCCACATCCCTCACAGTCAAAAATTTGCTTTTACATGATCCCTGAGTTGGCTGTTGAACCTTCATTGAAATACAAGAAAAAAACAGTAGCAGGTAAACTCACTGTTTTTCAAAACTCACTGATTTTTCTGAATGGAATGTTTAGGGAAAAAATAAACCCTTACATAATAAAGCTACCTCCTTTACCTTCTGTTCTTGTTCTGTCCTTGTTTTAATCTACAAATTGTCTACCTTGCTAAACTTGAATCTAACAGTACTGCTTAACCTTTCTCCTCTAGACATTTTGATTCCTAATCTGTCTTTTTTCCACCTTGAACATCTGTTTTTTTAACCATTTTTTTCTATCAACATCTTTGTTCGCTAATCTGTGCATAAAACATCCTGGTAAAATACAAGACTCTGAACATGAGCATATTCTATTCTTTCCATTTCAAGTATGGCAGACTTTCCCATTGGCGGTTTAGACCTTTAAGTATGTGACTAGACAACCATTGGTGGGAGGGGGGAAGGGAAAAAGGGGGCGGGGGGAGAGGGCACCAAATATAGTTTAAATGTATACTATTTATGTTCAATAAAAAAATTGTTAAAAAAATAAAATAAAAAAATAAAAATAAAAACAAAGAGAAGCTAAAAAAATGTTAACAGCAAAAAAAAAAGTTTAAAAGGAAAAAGGAAGATTGAGGAAGAAAATATGTCAAATATCCTTTGGCAATATATAAAGGTTTATGCAGCACGTATGGGGAGGGAAGAATGGGTATAGGGGTGGCATGCGAGGAAGAACACCAAGAACTGTGTGCATGTATCTTATTGAACTTCAAGGCAATAATAAAAGTATTTTTAAATAGTTTAAAAGAACTTATCAATAAAGTCATTTGGTCTTTGAAAAAAAAAAGTATGTGACTTTGAATGATAAACTTCTCTTGCATTTACACCCATTAACAGAGCGATAGCATCTTGATTGGTAGGGCTGCGTTCACGCTCAAAATATTTTGATGTTACATTGCGAGGTGATATCATTCCAATATTCTTCCAAGGAAATAAAATAAAATATTTTTGTGTAGTATTGGGGATTGAACCCAGGAGCATTCTCTCTCCGAGCTATACCCTCAGCCTCATATTTTACTTTTATTTTGACACCGGGTTTCTCTATGTTGATGAGAGTCTCACTACTTGCTGAGGTTGTCCTCAAATCTACCATCCTCCTGTCTCAGCCTCCTAAGTACTGGGATTACAGGTGTGTGCCACCACGCCCAGCTTAAAATGTTGAGAATCAAAAGTCCAGTAGTTGCAAACACTCGGTTTTTATTTATTCTCATGAAATGCACTGTGGAATCCAAACCCTTGAATTTTTTTGTTCTTGAAATATGTCCAAAATGGCCAGCCACTCTCTGATAACAAAAATTTTGAATTCTTGATTTTCCATTCTCCCTAGTTCTAACCAGCTTTTGATGTGATATCTTAGGTAGGTTTTTTTTTTTCTATAGAGAGGAAATTTTTATTATGGAAATCTGAACAAATGATATAAAACATCACTGAAAGCAATGGTGGAGATTATTTACATTGAAAATACCTCTTGTAGGCATCTGCACTTTCTAAAGACCGAAGTTTTGGGTGCAGGTTTGTCACTCACTGCTTGAATCTGCGAAAGTTGCATCTCTGCTCCAAGGTTTGGTTTATTCATCTAGAATGTGTTGTCAGCATCCTCCACCTCATGGGGTTGGACAGAAGCTCAAGAGTGCCAAAACATAGATCGAAATGCCAAAGCATTATTTTTTAAAATCACGGACATTACTGCTAATAAGTATCAAGTATAAATTTTATGTTTATGCTATTTAAGTATAAGTGTGTTTCACTAAAGGGATGAGAAGCAAAATAGGCTCACTTGTTGACACTATTCAAAACTCCCATTTCAGAGACAATTCAGCTCCGGATGCCTAAACCTGAGTAGTTGGAAGCAACACTAGACCCTCATTTTCTTACTTCTGCAGGTAGGTCCTCCCTTGTCACAAAGATGCTGGTAAAGAAGCCACTGCAATATCCACGAACACCTTTCCTTGACTTTCAAATACATTGTAGGCTGAATTTTGTTCTGTAGTTGTATTAGATTACACTTAATCCTAAGAAAATCAAATCACAGTATTTTATTTTACTTTTATATTGGACGGACAGTAAGATCGTTAATAGGACTTGACTTGAAAATGCCTAAGGATATCCATTCAAGGTCATAATGCTTCCAGAAGTATTTTGAGTTAACTCTTGCTATGTTTTCTGTTTGCTAGCTCTTAAATTCATGCTTAGGTGGTTTAATAATTTTTAAATTATAACTAAAGGCCATTCTCCCTTTGGGTTTAAAGCATCTCATGTATAAAGTGACAGTTAAAGGATTAAAAAAATTAAGACTTATGCATTTTAAAAATAAAATAATGCCAATCAACAAAGCTGTCTTAAAAATACAGAATCTAATTCTAATCACCTCTAATCACAAGTCCCTAATCAAAATGCTCCTGAAGACAGTCAAGCATTCTCTACCTAAATCTCCCAGGGGCTGAAACTGGCCTATTGGGCAATTTGGGAATCATCTTTACATTTCATCAAAACCCACTGCAAATTTTCCTTTTTTATTGCAAGTTTTGTCCTTGAGAACTAAGATAAATGAGTCTTGGTGATGTTTCTAAGACTTAGTCTGAAATACATTATTAGAACCCCACTAAGATTCTAAGAAAATGGAATTGCACACCGTTATTATTTATTTCCTAGTTATTATTATTATTATTATTGGTAGGACTAAAACACTTCTGGCCAGTGAGCGGCAAATACAATTAGGCCTTGAACTTGCAGGACCTGCTGGGGTGCCCTGGGGTTCTCCTGCAGAAAACTCATCGCATTGTAATTTGTCTTTCCTCCAGTTCCATAAAATCAAGAGTTCTATTACATTCATTGTTCCATCCTTAGTAGGGTGCCTGCATCAGAGTAAGTGATAAATATTTCCAAATAAATGATTAAATATGTGCAAGTATGGTTGATTCATAAACATGAGTGCATGCATCATGACTGAATGCATATGTAAATAGACACTGGAGTCTAACCAACATGAAGGCACCAGCCAATATTCCAGTTTCTACTCTACAATATTTGATTTACTGGGTTATTAGTTTTTCTGCTTTCTTTTTGAGGCCAGTTTAACTAACATCAATGCTCTGGAAGAGAGTAAGTTGTTTGAGGAACTCTTTGCTTATTTCTGTTTCTAGGTGTCTCATTAAACTGTGAAGATACAGCCTAAAATCCAGAGGTGCCCTCAGGGGTATAACACACATACAATCGAGCCCTCCAGGTATGTCAAAAGGGCACACTGTTTACACCACTGGATGTGGAAGCAGCAGCAATGATTGTGACCTCCTATGTGACTAGGACCAAAATGTACTAAGTCTCATAGATGACTTTTCAGAATCTGGCTTGTCATAACTCTTTAAGATGACAAGGTCAGTGGACATATACTTTTCCTTTTGGGCAACATGGATACTTTCCCCAGAGGGAAATTTATTTTGACCCATTTTGATCATAATATCTGGGGAAGATTTTAGCAGTTGCATTACAAAATTATTGATAGTGTGTCAGGACTTATCCAGGGGCAGCACTGTTGCTGTGGTCAGGAAACCAGGGGGACATAAATGAGTGATGACTGAGACACCAGAAAAAAGGATGGAGCCAAGTCAGCCAGAGAGGGAGTGAGAGAGAACTGCAAGACTTATCTACAACTAGAGGTTGTGATCAGAAAGGAGAAATGCCTGGAGATTCCATTAAGAGGTGGGCAGAAGCTTTTATACTTAATAAATGTTAAGAAGTAATCAGAGAGCTAATTTAGTAGATGTTCTTCTACTGTTTTCCTAAAACGAGCATAATTGAGTTAAGGAAAGCAATTAGTAGTTTTATTGGATGGTTATGATGAGCCATTTTAACAAAGATTTATTTTTACTTTAAAATAGAATAACTGAATAGAAAATCAAGCTGTTCTCATTGAGCTCATTAGCTACTCCTACTGGAGGACAAGCTTCTCAGACCCCAGACCATTTCCAAGTTCTTACCCCTTGCTGGCAGTTGCCTGATCAATACCATTAGGCAATACCATTAGGGTTAGTCTTTTAAGAATCAGCCTTACAAAGTGGTGCAGAGGAAAGAGCTCTCCTTTCTCTACTTGAAATATAAAAATAGCATAGATCAGGATCAGGGCTGAGGTAAGTTTCATGCTTCATGGGCGTCAACATAAATGATTACATGGAATCTTGGTCATGGATTCTATGACATAGGCAGTAGCTAATGTCACGTGTAATGGTAGTGATACAGTAACAGGCTGAGCTCAGCAGTGAATGCTGGGAACAAAGGACCCATGAAAAAGTCTGATACTAATCTATCTTTGCCTGATGGTATGAACTATACATACACAGATGATTAACAAGCTTTTAAAGTGTCTGTTTTTAAACCTATGCAAACATATATATGAGGGTGATTTATATACACATACATGTATACAAATAAATACATTTCTATATGTGTGTGAATATGTATGTATATATGTACATACCTGTGTGTGTGAAGAGGGTGTTTCTGACATAACACACAAGCATCCATGTTTATCAATGTTAATAGTGTTTATCTCTGAGGACTGAGACAGGACACCAACATGAAGGGATGCCTTGATATTGTATGTGATACTTATTTGTGGCATTATAACATTTTTATAAAAGGCATGTGCTACTTTCATAAGTAAAAAAATGAAAATATTGTTAATAATATAGAATGAAATGGTACTGTGGCCCCACATTTTTTAAGACAATGGATATCATGAGGATCCTAGTGATTACATTTCAGAAATCCTTTAGGCATGAGTATTTCCTATTCTGGACAGATGTGCTGAGCCAGCTATTATGAAAATAAATAGAGCAACAGGGCATGTGAGCCTTTCCACTGGTCAGGACTGATCTCAGGACTCTGCATTTGCCAGCTAAATTCTGTTTCAAAGCTTGCACTGGTTTTCAGTCATTACCTTGAAGTAAACTCCCAGTATGGTGTTTATTTCTGTCTGGGCTGAGTAATTTTCTTCTGTTCTCCATTGAGTCCTCAAATGTGGTAAAGCCCAACTTGATTGTGCTCTGTTTTACTAACTGCATAACATAAAAATATAAGGTTCCCTAGGTGACCACCTTGAAGGCCATGAAGGTTGTCTTGTACTAAATCATGTACCATCCCTCCATGAGCCTGATCTTGGACTGGAGTCCCAAAGCAGGCAGTGCCACAGCAGAAAAGACAAACCTGGGGATACCCAGGAGCCAGCCACCCTTTGCAAAGCTGTCTCAGCAGGCTTTGAAAAAATAGCATTTCTATAGGTTTATACTTTTGTCTGGTAAAGTTATGTGGGTCTTCAGACTGGGACCAGACCACTGACTTCTCCACTTCCTGATGGCTCATTACAGGGGATACAGTACCCCTAAGCTGAGGCAGAAACTCCTGGACCAGATGGTCTTAACTCTTTCTAAAATTCAGGACTGTAGTGTATAGCAACCATTTTTTAAAAAAAACTACAGGAGGTAGATTTACCATTGTGAAAATATGTGTTTTTTCTGCTCACCTCTTTTTTTAATGAAAATCCAAGTCCTAGACGTATTCCCTTTTTCCTAGGAACAGATCACATTTCACATATTACTTCTCATCAATAATGGAGACTCTAACCCTTTTTTTTCTTTTGAGCCCTTTCCAGATGCACCAGGACCCTCCCAGTATTTAGTACTCCATCTGTCTTCATACCAGTGGTTTATTTGCATCTCCAACTGGAAATATTTAGATTGGCCCATAGCTACCTGTACCTCAAATGGTCTCTGAGCTGCTCTAAGCATTCTCAGGGAAATCTGAGAGGGTAGCTGATTAAAACAGAGTCCTTGGTCTCAAGAGTGAAGCTGGGTAGCCGGCCACTTGGCCAAATGTTTGGTCAATCCAGGGAATGGAAGGCACCATTCAGAGCCAAATTCCAGTCTGTTTTAAGGATCGTATTAAATTTCTGTCATCGCAATAGTTCCTTGACAGTCCCACCAACTAAAATACTCCAAGCAGAAGCCCAGTGATTAAATTCTCTTGGAGCATTTCCCCCCTAGCTTCTGGAAACAATCTACTACAGTCCCTCTTTCCCTCACTGTAAAATCCAAAAGAGAGTTCCAGTGCTGAGACTGATGTATGGAAATAGATTGCTCATAACCAACGCCTTATCCCACAGCTGGAAATAATGCCAATGATTTGATTTTCAAATGACTATGGAAAGACTATGGTAATAAAATCCCCATCCACAGGAAAACGGTTCCAACTTAATATAGTTTATCATATCCATACTTTCAGAATGAGGCTATGCGACCAAGATGTAATTCAGATAAACAATATGTCACCACTGGACCTTTAAATTAAATGGAGAGAAGTGATCAGTTATGGTCACATGCAGAAACACGAGGGAAGCCTTTTGCTGTGTCCAAGAGCAAAAAGCGTGGAAAGCTCAGGAGACATCAAACTGAGCCAAAAGCAGAACCCATGGACTGTTTTACTTTTTGACGGATCCCCAAGTCAAGCAGATATTTGGACGGAAAGTTAGAGGGTTGTTTTCTCCTGATATTGTGGTTATCACAGCATCCCTTCTGATGTGTGGTATGATTAGAGGTTGCCATTCCACTACTGGACATTTCTGATCATACTCTCAGAGCAGTTTGCAGTAAGAACTGTTTGATAGATGGCAATACAAGTAGAGAAAGGAATATATTAGAGTCCCCGATACATGGTCAATGGGGACCCCAGTTATAACCTCAAGACCTGACAAGAAGAGGGTGAAATATCCATCGGCAAGAGCCAGGCATCCTGGAAATCTGGCAGTGGGTTCATTATACAAGGCTTTGTTTTGGGGCCAAGCCTCCCTTGAAGTCATGAAAACCAAAACCCTAGAAGGAAAACCTAAAACAGAGCCCCTCTCACCACCGTATCCAAGAGTCTATGGTCATTAGCCTCTGTGCCACATCCCAACGGCTGTGTTTTCTTGCTTGTTTATTATCTTGACATAGGGTGCTACTTCTGCTTCTGCCAATCCCTCCCCTCAGTCAATTAAGCTGTTTCTATTATCCCTCAACACAGAGAAGTAAACGTTAGACTCCTCCATTTCCCGTAACCACAGTTCCCACACAGTTTTCTGCCCTGCCGTTTAAAACAGCACTTTAAATCGAGTGCTTCTGCAAACGAGCTACAGGCCTCTGTTTAATCCTTTGCTTATCTCTATTGCAGCGAAAGGCAAAGATGGCTACACATAGGCAGTACGGAGCTGTACAAACAGCCCAAGCTGAACCAGTCCTGCATGGCTATCGGCAATGGCCCAGCTGCCAGGGCCGACCCCAGGGTCACCTCTCTGAGGTAGCCCCAGCAGAGACAGCTCCCACGCCACCTCACCACACCTCAGAGACATAGCACACATGTAGATATTATCCTTGTGGCACTTCCCATCCTATAGAATGAAGCAGGAGGGGGAGGGGACATGCAGAGTCACTAAGTAGTCTTGGAATATTTAGTCTTGGAAATAGAAGTGGTTTTATCATTCTATGTCTGCAAGACCTCCAGAGGGTTTTCAAAAGACCTTCAGACAATCTCATGGTCTTCAAAGACTGAATGATAAAAAGCAGAGATATCATGTGTTTCAAGTTGATGGGTAATTATGGCAAAATTTGGGGGAACAGGGAGAAATGAATGCATCGAGGGAGGAAGGAGCAGGGCCATTTATATGAAATTCTTTAAATCTTTAAAATAAATGATACAGGTGAACACAGAAGTTCATGCTACTTGCTGGAAGCAATAGGGATCGAATTTTGTGGACATTGTATTCCACAAATCTCCAGGTAGCCTGCCTCCTTCTCCACGGGCTATCATGTTCTGTTGTACATCATAGTAGCCCTTAAAATCTGGTGGCATGATCTCAGATAGATTCTTGCAGGAGAGAGACAGATATATGAATTCCATCAGCTTCTTCCAGGGGAGCTGCCCAATTGCTGGGAGGGCGTAGGTGATGTGCTCACGGTGACATTCTCTTGCCTGTCTACCAGGGTCAAACAGCAGTTTCCAGGTCTTCATGGCCAATAATCGTATAGTTCTGGCGGCTTTCCAGGTAAGCAGCTAAATCTGGGTCCCCAGCCTGCTGTGCTCTGTCTTGAGGTGTCTTGCCCTATAGGTAGCAGTGGAAACGAGAGAGACACAGATACTTGAAGTGAGACACATTTGTTATCACAGAAACAGAGCTACCCAGAGATGACACACTCATAAGGACCCTTCCGTGTTTGGTATTTTAGAATTTACAAGACAATTTCAAATTGGTTATCTTTCATCATAAGTATTTTCTCGAATAAGTGATAAGCTCTTTCGCTTTAAACATGTCAAGGCAGAGAAGTCCACAGAGTCTTACTGAGTATGCAGGACACAGTATAGTGCGATGATTTTAGTAGCCCAGGTCTAATGAAAAGGAAGAAAGGGAGAATATTGTCTACAAACTAGGGAAGCAGACATACGGATTTCTGGTTTAGGGCTCTGTTATAATAAACTCTGGGAACTTACAAGCAGAAATTTAGAGAAAGGGAAAATCAGAACTAATCTGAAAGGTTTTCTTTCCTGGTTTTAAAGTTTTCAGTTAAGTTCCTCGTAAATTAATTAATTAGTTAATTTATGAATGTCATGCAGTGGATATTAAGCAAATGTTGGAAAAGTAAATAAGCACAGAAAAGAAAAATCACCACTCTACTAAACTAAAAATCCCCACTCTTGACCTTCCAATAAGTGACTATTTTTTATCATTTCCTATAGTTGACATAATTATTTTTATAGAAATAAAGGCAAACTTTGTTTATATTCTTTCTGCTTTCCACTTAATAATGTATCATACCATAATTTTATGTCCTTACATCTTCCACACCAACATTTTAAAGCATTATGTAACTTTTTATAGCCTATCATAATTCTTTTTGTTCATATGTGGGTATAGGAAGACATTGTTTATATAAAGTTGATATTTCAATACATGAGACCAGTGCACAGGAGTCAGGAATAAAGGGAGGGAGGAGATCTATTCTTTTTGAATGCTTATAGATATTACTTAACATCCCTTAAAACTTTCAGTTTTTGTTCAATGATAATTTTAACTATTTAAAAAGTTATATTGAGTTCTTGAGAAAGGATAGGATCGTGATCATTATACTAAAGAAATAGCTCCATGTGCAAATGCACATGAGTTTTACAAAAATCATTAAAGACCTGTCAGTCTCCATCTCAGGTGTCCCAGTGGATACACTGACCTCATTCAACCTGCTGGAGGAGATCTCCCAGGGATCTGAAGTGGAGGATCAAAGGAAAGGAACAATAGTTCTGGACTCTTTCTAAAATTTGGCTTATTTGGCTGAGACTTAATATTTAACTGCTTGCTTAAGGTTTCTAAAGTAATTTTGGGAGGGATCTGGGGATGGAACCCAGGGGTGTTTGACCTCCAAGCTACATCCTCTGCCCTGTTTTTTAGTCTTTATTTTGAAACAGGGTCTCACTAAGTTGCAGAGGGCCTCACTAAGTAGCTGAGGCTGTTCTTGAACTGAGATCCTCTGGTCTCAGCCTCCCAAATGCTGGGATTACAAGTGTGCACCACCACACCCTGCCTAAAGTAATTTTTGATTGGCTTTATTGTACCTTTAATGGACAACCTTGTCTTTATTTCAGTAATAATGAGTTACATTCCTAGCTCTTAAGTACTCAGAGATATAGGCTCATATGGGTTTCTTAGTTGAATTTTAAGGAACTCTTCTTTAATAAGAAAAATTCCCAGGGCATATCTTTTATCCAAATAATTCTAGTTGTAATTATCATGTTCAGCTCTAACAAAGCACTAAGTTTTAGGATGGCAACATTAAAAGCTCCCTAAAAAGGAAAAAGAAGGCATAGCTATATTATTTCATATGATAATACTAGGATATAATGATGAATTAAAACATGTTATACTAGATCTCATGTCTATAATGACTTCTCCTAGTTTAAAAGAAATGAGACCAAAACAGACATTTCTACATGTCGAAAGAGATACTACAAAGTCTAACAGTGTTTAGCGTGGGCTGTGAGATTTCCAGTGATTTTTCTTTTCTTTCCTTTTCTTTTCTCCTTTTTTCCTTTCTTTTTTTTTCTCCTTTCTTTTTTCTGTTGTGTTTCTATATTGCTAGTTTTCTATGTGAGAATGCATAGTTTATTATCATGAAATTTAACAAAAGGTTATTTACATTTGGAGAAAGCACTCACATACATGACACAAAATAGGAAGAAATCTCAAAGGTTCTTGTGTCCAGAGAAGTGATTTAGAAACTTAGAAAGATTAAAAACAAGGAAGACCTGCTCACATGCCAGGTCTCCCCATTTCCAGTTTGTCCTATCTCACGTGTCTCCTTTCTTTCTATTATCCTAGTTGAATTGAGAATCAGCTTTTGTGTGGTTTAATAGCCTACTGTGGTTTGAGTGGCTCCAGTCAAGCCAATCCTATCCATCAGGCCAACCCTATCCATCATGGCCTAGATTGTCTTTCTCAATTACGTGAAACAGCACAGCATCTGGTACAACTGTCTTCTGGGGAGAATACTACATTGAACAAATAGTTGCCATTCAAAAGAATATGCCCAGCTAACCAGCTAGCAGAGAGCAGAACAGCTAGAAACTAGAATACAGATCAAGTGTGTTTGAAAGCCCTAGAGAGAAACTGAGGCAGGCAGAGAGCAAGGTTGCTGATGGGTCGCCAGGGAAGTGGAGGATTCCAGGCACCTGGTTCAGAATGGAAAGAGAGGTCCACTCAAGGAGACAGTTATTTTTACATTATGTGCTGCAGTTTAAGCAATATGTCCAGGACAAAAACCTGCATGGATGCAGATTCTAATCACTTCAATAAGTGTAATGGAGCTTAGATCATTGATTACACTTCTGTGTGTGTGTGTGTGTGTGTGTGCGTGCGCGTGCGCTACTGGGGTTCCTGGAAGCCCTTCTACCTCCAGGCTACACTCCCAGACCTATTTTTATATTTTTATTTGGAAACAGGGTCTCTTAAGCCAGCACGGCTGGCTTCGAACCTGCGCGATCCTCCTGTCTCCGCCTCCCAAGTGCAGGAATTACAAGTGTGCGCCACCACGCCGGCCATTGATTACACTTCTAAGTTATATATCTTTGTGTCACTGGCTACAGTCTTTAGCTCACAGCCTAAGATAGTTGGCACCTCTTGTGTCATAAAAACTCATCTAGACATTAAAACTCTTTTATACAACTCAATATGGTTAAGGAGATGACCCTTCCTAGGACTCTATGCAGGGTGCTTTAAAACACAGAGCTTATCAGGACCCTCTGTAGGATGTATCTTCTGTACACATTCCTTTCTCTCTCCCTCCTGCATCCCCTCTCCCTTTTAGGCTCCATCTTAGGTCAACTCTGAGAATCTCTTATTCTGTTAGCCAGCCTTTTTCTTTGACAGCCCTGTAGATTGCATCAACTCACGATGCACCAAGGGCCCAGCTCTGCTTAAGTTTTTTGACCACTTCAACTGTGCCTGGGGGCACTTTCGGATCAAGGTTGCTGTGTGTGTCACGCTAAGGATACCTGGTCTCACTACCCTCTTAAGCTACTCACACACATTGAATACCAGAGTTACACAATTTTTTTGCTGTGAAGATAGCAGCTACATTTCAAACCACACCGCCATAGGCATCTCTGTGTGGCAGTGAAACTGATTTTGCAAACCAGCCTGAAAATCAACTTTGTTTTCACACTTCATTCTGCGGGGCAATTGGGTATTTTGTCACCAAGTGAGAGCAAGCAAGCTGCCAAAACAACGCTGGGCTGAATGTTAAAAGAGCAAGTCCAAGGGCATGTTTAACTTTCTTTATGTTTAGTTCCCACACCTATCAACAATAGGAATTCCGACCTCAATTTCTAGGCAACTCTTGGGGAATAATATAAAGAAACAAATGGAAAGAAACTTAAAAAAAAAGGAAAGATAAAAACACTATATAAATACAACAGATTTAAGATTAGGACAGTCTCAGAGCCAGGGCCTACCATTCACAGAGCCAAGAAATAATCTCTTTGGCATCCATATATGGAACCACATACATCATCGATTTTAAAACTACATTGAATTCCACACTGCAAGAGAAATCCCGAGGGGCCTTCTCCATAGCCTAGCCAGTGTTTCTGGACATGGTTCTGACTCCTCTCCTGGGGCTTTGGATCTTACCTCCCCGCAATTTGCCTGCTGGTATTGAGCAAAGGACCCCAAAGTCCCAAGGGCAGCATGCTCAGAGGGTTATGAAGTGCCTGAGGCCAGCACACACCCTCCCTTTGTGCTTCTGCATTTAAACTGAAGTTCTTCTAAATGAAGCACTCTATTTTTTTCTCTTTTTTCCAAAGCCCCGGGCACTTCCATAAGCACAGAAAGAACGCCTGTGCTGTGGGTGCAAGGGAGGGCCAGGGTGGCTGCGGTCGCGCCCGCGGGAGGATGCCTGCGCTCCCCATGCAGTTACCTTGGAGTCCGTCTTTCTCAGAGATGCTCCTGCATCCACCAGGAGCTGGCACACAGCCCGGTTCCGCTGGCAGGCGGCCTTGTGCAATGCGGTCTCACCCCTAAATCAGAGATGAGATGGGAAACCACGCATGAAGGACTTGGGGACTGACCGGCTTGGGGTGGAGGCAGCGAGGAGGACAAGAGGGGGTGCAGAGGGGACATGTCCTACCCTGCTGCTGATGGGTTTGGGTGCTCCCCAGCCCTTTCCCTGTGGGCAGCTGAGACCAGGGCTACAGGGACTTCCTGGGGAGGTCAGCAAGGGCAAGGGGGTGTCTAAAGCTTCCTTGAGTTGCACATCAATTGACCATATCTAGCTCCAGTCTCTTTACTAAACAGATTGGTGAACTAAGTTTAGCAATTTTTTTAAACTACTGCTGCTCGATTCAGGTTACACCTGATGGCATTATGAAACAGACTGATTGTACAGATTTGTTGGAACCCTGAAGGTATTCTCTCTCTCTGCATCTGCTTGGGCAGAGCACAGAGGGCACAGGGGGCAGCTTGGAGGTTCACCATCCCCCTATTCCATCTCAGAGCACTTGGTAAAGACCACTTGGCCTTTAGAAAAATATCTACTGGAAACCCAGGTCCAAAAATCCAGGTGGACATCCATCCACTCAGCCTGCTTTCGGGGTGTGCTTGAGTGGCAGGGAAGAGGAGAAGCAGCCCCAGGAGGATTTGAGGAAGACTCAGTGAAACCTTCAGGGCCCCAAGTTTGCTCGAGAAGACAAGGGGCGGGCCTGAAACCAGCCTCTCTGTGTGCGGAGGGATGGAGGATCCAAATGTTTCTCCATCTGTGACTGGCTGTCTGGGGAGAAGGGATACACCCATTCTGAGCCCCAAAGTAAAAAGATGCCAAATGCCAAAGAGTTTAGCAAAAAAGAAAAAAAAAATCAAATGCAGCCCTTAGAGAAGGCCAACTGTCCAAGTGACATCCACTTAGAACAGCGTCAATGGGACACACCGTGTGTACGGCCCCATAGAGCAGGGGCCGGCACCTAGGTTCCTACCATTCCCAGTAACTCACAGCCCCCTGTCCTCCACTCCATCCAGTCCTACTTCTCCTGCTCCCCACCTTTTTAGATGCTCGTCAACTCATTCCTCTCCATCCCCTTTCCCCACCGCTTTATCCCTTTTGGGATTTCTTTGAAAGTCTCCAGTGTTTCCCATGTGGTTCTCAGGGTTAGTTGTTCAGCATTTTTTGTTCCTGTTGGTGAAACAGTAGCTATTCTGCTGCCAGAGGAATAAGAAAGCTGAAACAAATGTGAGTTCAGGGACCATCCCAGGGATGATGAGGACTGGAGGCAGGATGTTCTCAGTTCTCCAGTGGTGGTACCTAACTCGTCCCACGACACACCAACAGAGAAGCTGTGTTGTTGCTTGAAAAGGATGCCTTAGGGCCTTGGAGCTCCAGGTGAGAAAGAATAAACCTGATAGATATGTAAAGGGAAATGTATTTCTTTAGGCCTCTCAGCAGGCCAAGACGCACCAGTGGAAAGAGACCTGCCTAGAGGAAGCTCTAAATGTGACTAGCATCGACTACACACTCCTTTGCTCCAACACCGGTCGTCATTTTTTTATTGTGTGATATTTTACTCAGCAGATTAGCCTTGTGCAGCTATAAATACTGTTGAAAGTGGACTTTTAATCAATGAAGTTGCAATTACCTGCTATGCTTTATAGACTCTATTTTTCTCCTAGATATATTCTGGAGAAAATAACCTAGACCATGTAATGAAAAGCAACACTCACGTTTCGCTGTCTGCCATATCCAATAACTCGGAAGGTCCTAAACAAGAAAAAAGCAAGATGCCCATCAAAAATAAACTCCAATTAACAGAAAATCTATAGTCACAAGATTAAAGTGCCTCGGAAAGATGAGTTTAAATAGAGTAATATGGTGACAGGGAGAATAAAACAAAAAAATTGATTCTTCTCTCAATGACTAATCTCCTAATTTCCATGAGCCAACGTGCTCAAAATGGGCGAGCCAAAAAAGGATAAGGTCTCTGCTGTCAAGAAGCTTTTAATCAAGTTGGAAAATAAAGTCAACTGGAGTAAAAATAAAAAATAATTAAGTGGCTAACTAGAAAGAAAACGGCCAGTGAGGTGGGATGTGAGGACTGCTGCACACTCTCAGCCCCAGGTTGTGAAGAATGGGTACCGCACCAGCACACTGTGGAAACAGTAATGTGCTGGGTAGGCATCACCTGGGCCAGTCTCTTTATATTTGACATAGGGTAAAATTTTACATGTTGGAAAATTTTTCATTTAAGGCCTAAAAGAACAGTTATGCATACTTGTCAATTGATTACAGACACATCATTTAAAACTGAAATATAGCCGGGCACGGTCCTGTTTCAAAATAAAGAATAAAAAATAAACAGGGCTGAGGGTGTAGCTTGGAGGTAGAATGCCCCTGGGTTCCATTCCAAGCACCACAAAAAAAGAATTGAAATATAATTAATGCATTTTCCTTTTCTTAATAATTTAATGTTTATTAATTAGTTCAGACAATCTGAAAATCTTAGAATGCCTATCTTTCTACTTTTGACCACTGTTTCCCTCCACCCTATCCTTTATCCTATTCAACTTACAAGTATCAACTGAGACGCTTTCCTTCCATAGAATCCCCTAGGACCTCACTCCACATCTGCATTAAATGGTCTGCCTCTATGGCTCTTCACCTTATATAATGATCCTATTTTTCACACTTGGTAAAAATATAACTTATCATCTAAATTGGGACAATCTAAGACAAGTGGGTATATATGATACATTGCTAAGTACAACCCTTATCAAGCTGTTTTATTATTGGTACCAGGGGTTGAATCTAGGGACATTCTACACCTTTAGCCCTTTTTATTTTTTGTCTTGATACAGTGCCTTGCTAAGTTGCTGAGGCTGGCCTTGAATCTGTGATCCTCGGTCTCAAGTTTCCCAAGTAGTGGTATTATAGCCATGCACCATCATTCCTGGCTATCTAGGAGTTTTAAAATCCCCCATGGATTCGTCTCTTTCTACATCTAGACTCTATCAAAGGTCTGGAAGTATTTTCCTCTTCTTTAACCAGGGCTGAGTACTTTCTTGGTGCGTAGCATATAGTCTGGAGCCAGGCAGATGCTTCAATATTTGGTTAAGCAAATGAATAAACATAGTTGGAATTGCCAAACATGGTTCTAGGTACTGAATATTTTTTGTCTTTAGAAATATGATTCTTGTGATTTGATCTTTGTCTTGGTGGGGATCATTATTGTTTAAAATTGACTTATTTTGCATGACATAAAAAGCAGGGGAAGGATGAGGTTACACATTTTTTACCCAAGGAGATGCCTGAGATGCTATCAGATATTTTCAGTCCTCCTGTTCATCCAAGATGCTGAACCATCTTTACCTCCTTGCTGAAAATAGGACTGGATGGCCGGGAGTGTAGCTCCCAGGTAAAATGCCCCTGGGCTCAATTCCCAGTATCACAACCAATAATAATAATAATAATAATAATAATAATAATAATAATAATAATAATAATAAATTCCAGCCGGGCATGGTGGTACTTGGGAGGCTGCAGGCTTGAGGTTTGAGGCCAGCCTTAGAAACTTAGTGAGACGCTGCTTCAAATTTAAAAATAATTTACAGCTGGGGGCATAGCTGGATAAGACAATGCTCCTGGGTTCAATTCCAGTACCCCCCCCAAAAAAAAATCCTAGTGCCTCAGTGAAGGATGGTGATGTGAAAGGAACACTTGGCTTCCACTTGACTCAAGCTGTACGTCCTGAGAAGCAAGCACTCCAGGCCTGTTCAACTGCTGTTGGGGTGCCCTCCATCACATCACAAACAAGAAGGCTCACAGCGCTGGCGGTCCTTTTAAAGAGCTGCCATCACCTTCAGAGAACCTTTTAAGCTGTTCATTTTGACAGGAATTCCAGGCACACACATGGCCAGGCCTCACAAGCAGCCACGCTCCCACCACTGCTGGGAGTTGCTCACCTTGTAGGCAAGAGCCCTCGCTTTGCTCTCTCCTTACTGGACACTGTCATTGGGTGCTCTCATAGGGTCCAGGGACCTCAGGGCCCCAAGCCTCTATCCGTGTGAGGGGCCTCTGAGAAGCTTACTTGTGCTTAATTGTGTGGACAAGGAGAAGACCTGTGCTTCACAGTATCTGAGCAGAGCCTACCAGTGCAGCCAGCTCAGAGGTGTCCAGCGCTGATTATTCAGTCTGCGATTCCAGCATGACTGAGGCCGTCCGTCCTCCCCCCTCTCTCCCCTTTAATCCTCTGAAGCCCACACAGAGGAGAGGAAGAGGCGCTGATACTAAAGCAAGATGCTTTGCCTCTTAATTAACATCTAAAGAAACTCCAGTTAAGAGCTTGGGGAACAACTCAGAATGATCAATTTAATTAACCCGAATGTTCCTTCGCCTTCCAATAACACAGACAATCACAAAACCACAGAACATTTTTTATACGGTGGTGGGGCCCAAAACATGCTAGGCAAATGCTTCTTCACTGAGCTACATCCCCAGCCCAAGCTTAGGACATTCTGAGCACAGGAAAGCACATGGCCAATGAAGAAGAGGGAAAGATGGCAGCTCTGTCGTCATGTTTTGAGCCTGCTTTCAAAGGCCTGTGTTTGCATTGTGTTAACAAAAGGGGGTAGGGGTCTCAGAGTAGGACACAAAAGAATGGATGCCAGGTATGTCCTAATACAGGGCTGTAATTTCCCTGCTGGTTTGTATTGCACTCTAAGGGCAGTGGGCCTTTAGCTGTGAATGTGCTGTTTAGTGCCCTTGTAAAATTTGGATGAAGAAATGGCCAGAGAAACAAGAATAATTAACAGAGGTACCAGAAATTTTCTTGAAAGATAAAATGCATAAGAAATAGCACCTAGGATCTTGGGAAGATGATCCTTGGGAAGATGGGATATTTGAGTTGTCTCAATAAAGGAAAGGGATAAAAAGAAGGACAAGAGAACAGATAAAGACAGTTGAATTTCTTCGGTGTACATCAATCAGCGAGCAGTGTTTGGGTTTTGGGACTCATTTTATATACACATGCATTTTAATCTTGGATACTATGCTATCTCCTCTAAGAAATACAATTGGCACCAGAGAATTCAAACTCAATACTGTTCCCAAACTATGAAGAGAAATCCTGTATCTCTGTATGGAATGCCCTAGGCTATGCCAGAATGCCCATGCTCCATCCTGCAACTGAGCTGCACCAGAAAGCAACTATAAAGTCTCTTCTGAAGGGTGACAGGTACCAATTTATTCAGGAAACTTTCACCACTTCTTCAGAACTTTGTACCAATTGTCACCAGAACCCAGTGTATAAAACTCACATGCAGCTAACCTGCCTCATGGTTATCTACCTGAGTACTATGTCCCTTGCTAGCATTAGGAAGAGGAAGGGCAGAGACCATATCCTATGTATGTAAGAGTTTGGGCGAATAACCCAAGTTCTCCATGCTACAGGTTTTTACCAACTGTCAATTGGAGACAAGAGATCTAACTTACTGTTTAGAGTTGTCATTGCAAGAATTAAATGTGCTAATACAGCACATTATGGTGGCGCACGCATGTAATCCCCCTACTTGGGAGGCGGCGACAGGAGGATCGTGCAGGTTCGAAGCCAGCCGCACTGGCTTAAGAGACCCCGTTTCCAAATAAAAATATATAAAATAGGTCTGGGAGTGCAGCCCGGAGGTAGAAGGGTTCCATCCCCAGTACCACCAAAAATAAAAAAATAAAATAAAATAAATGTGCTCAAACATTCAGCATCTGGAATAATAACTGTTAGCACTGACCATTACTTTTTCCTCAAAAGTGCCTGAGACCAAATTAATTTTTTAAGTGAACATATGAGTGACATTTTAAAAACATTTGGGAGCCAAGACAATATCACAATTTTTTTTCCCAGAGAAATGTCCATAATTGGAACACAGATTCAACAGACTATGCTAGGAGGAAAATGATCTGAAAATTAAGGCAAAGAAAAAAAAATCTATTGAGGGGACATATACATCAGTATGCAGGCTGAGTTCTGGGAATGATCGCAAAAGGAAGCAAAACTTCGCCAATCTATCTAAATGAGAAAGTGGATGCTGTGGTACGGGGTAGAGCTTCCCGAATTTCAAGTTTGCTGACCATGGGCTCTTCCGTTGGCCACCCCGATCCTAGCTGATACGACTTCATCATCTGTCCTGTATTTGTATTATATATGACGCGCTTTTTGTAACACGCATCCTTCAATTTGCTTCCCACACGGATGCATCTAAATCCCCTTTGCAATCCCTCCACCTCCCCATGGCCTCCCTCTCCCAGGACCTCATTTCCCATTAGTCTCCCTGACGCTGCCAGCAGACCATTCCAAATCCTCCTCTACCCCTGGACAAAGGCCGCGCAGATGTGGGGAGAGCTGGCACTGGGAATGTTAGGGGCACTGTCATCCTGTCCCAGCAGGAAGGTGGTCATTTCTTCCCTGGGACCAGAGGCAGAAGGAGGGGGGGCTTAAAAACAAAAGAAAAAGAAAGATTGAAGGCCAAAGAAAAAGAGGGGAGACAATATAGCCCATTGAAATCAAAAAGGAAATGCATGAGTGAGATTTCTATCAGGAAAAACAGTGGGAGGCAATGGGGTAGGCGTGGGGAGAATAAAAACAAAGCAGCAAAATGTGAGGCCGCTCAGGGAGCAGAACAGCACAAAAGTCTCTGGGAGGGGTAAGCGAGGGGGAGGGAGCCCGCAGAAGTGATGGTTGAAAGGAGTTGAAAAGCAGGAACCACTCTGGGGACACTCAGCTGGAATCCCGCATCCTCAGCCTCAGCCCAGTCTCTGGAATTGTTAGCACTCTTCCGCTCTTCCTCCTCTGTTCTCTTTTCAGCCCTCTAAGTGCCTACATTCCAGTTTTTCATAAAGGAAGGCAGCATGTTGTGTGTATGAGGGAAGTCTAAAGGAAGAGGCCGCCGCCGGGGACTGGCTCAGAACACACCACACATCGCATGGCCCACAGTTCTGGGCCGTTTTAAAAGCTGCCCTGGAAGAGAGATGCGTGGCTGGGGGTTGTGTCTGGGAGGATAAGGGGTCTCTCAGTTGCCCTGGCTCAGGAAGCACCGTCCTGATTGTGGGACACACTCCTTACCCTAAACATCCACTGCAGAAGGAGGCAAATCAGTGGGAGAAAACGCTCAGAGGAGTTAGAATAGAACAAGTCAAGGGCCACTTAGAGAACCCAGCCAGGCCCCTTGTGATCAGGGACCACTGGCCCCTCGAACCTCTGTTCATAAAGGCCAAGTTGGATCTTTGAACAATGTTTAGGATTCATAGTGTCTGAAGTCACAGGAAAGACATAGACCAAACTGCAAAAAAAATTAAAAAAGAGGACAAGAGATTTGTAGCATTCAGTGATTAGTACTGAGGAGGCATATACTCTCTTGATCTCTAACATAGCATAAAAAATTTATTTTTATTTACATGAATTCAAATTCATCAGATAGCCGGAGGATCACAGTGGTTTGAAGCCAGCCTTGCTGGTGTAAGAGACCCTGTTTCCAAATAAAAATATAAAATAGGTCTGGGAGTGTATCCCGGAGAAGAATTTCCAGGAACCCTAGTACCACCAAACAAACAAACAAACAAACAAACAAACAAACAAAAAAACAAATTCATCAGATATATGTCTGGCAATTCTGCCTCTTATTTTTCTCTACAATGTCATAATTTATGTCCCCAAATCTCAGCCTTCTTGAGATAGCCTTCTTTAGAAAAGGCTATTTTTTTTTTCTCTTTAAATCAAGCCTGGGGAATTTCAGACTTATCATCAGTACTAAGTTAGGAGAGATGATTTCAATCAGCAGAGATCCCATTAAGCAGGTGATTACAGGGTAGAGAAAGGGTCATGCTTTCCATTTACTTGTTTCTGACTTCAAAAACACTATAATTTAAAGGGGCTTCTATACTTTAAAAGAGATGAATGGTTCTGCAGCGATAGCTTTCAATTTCAAAATGCACAGGTTAATATAAATTGTACCCGCAACTAAAAGCATTAAAAAGCAAACAGTTTATCTGAAGCACTTAGCTTCTCTGGAGCCAGTTGAATTTGGCTATGTCAAAAGACTTTACATCCATATTCCTGAATAAATAGAAATGATGGGATGGATGATAAGAATGAAATTGACAATATCTGTCAGGCTGATAAAAACTAATATCAATAAAGATTGATTGCATTTGAGGTTTCCGTTATTTAACGATAACGGTAAAGGCTAAAAATTACCAGCCATCAAAAAATGCAGTGGTTCTTGGACTGCAGATAGTGATAAGAATTTATTTTACAGAAACTAGATGGATGTATTCACCCATCTTTATAGCCTCTGCCGGGTATCTCCTGCCAATAAGAGACCCCAATGGAGCAGAGCGGGCACAAGATGTCTTCTGAGACCTTGGGAACTGTTTGCCTGTGAGTAAGTTAAAATAATAACTGTGAATCTTGAAATCTGGAGTGTTTTTTACATGAGCATAAATATAAAGCCAATTTATAAACTCCAACCAAATGCTGGGAGGAAAAAGCATTGTTCTTTAAAAAAATGAATTCCTTTGTGTCCTATAATTTTAAGGAGAGAGAGAGCTACATTTGGTGGGTCTCCTCTGTAAAAGATACTGCAGATCAATAAGAAACTAATTTCATATTGGGATGTCAGGCCTTGATCAAAACTCCAAGAGACGCACATGGCAGATGGATTTGGCTTCTGGTAAAGAACTGGAGTACTGATGTGCATTTAAGGTTCGACACAGCAAGTCCTGGGAGCTTAGATTAAAAGCACTTTTAGAAGTCCTACTACATGAGGCAGAGAATAATAATAAAAGAGGCAGTAAGGAAAAGCCAAAGCCTCTGTTTTAGAGAAGCATCCCATTCCTTAAGATTCATGTCTTAGAGAAGAGGAGAGGGTATACTGATGTTTCTTTCACTTTTAATTTTTAATTTTTTGTGGTACTGGTGATGGAACCCAGGGGCATTCTACCTCTGAGCTATACCCCAGCCCTATTTTTTTTTTTTTTTTTTTTTTGGAAACAGGGTCTCACTGAGTTGCAAAGGGCCTCACTAAGTAGCTGAGGCTGTCCTCAAACCACAATCCTCCTGTCTCACTGTCTCAGCCTCCCAAATGCTGGGATTGTAAGTGTGTGCCCCCATGCCTGGCTTCTTCTTCTTCTTTTTTATTTTTTTAGTATATCTCAAATATTGCACTGTATAGCCTCATGCTAAAAAAGAAGGCTGCTAAGGATGTTGTCACCTGCATTTTTCTTTGCTAAGCCTGGCAATACTAGCTTAAGACCCAGAAAATAGTAAAGTAAAGCAGAACTCGGAAGGAGTCCAGGTGAGTTCAGGACGTGGAGAGGGCAGGGCACCATTTTAAATTGAGAAGGATGGAGAGTAAGTAGGGCCACAAACTATCCCTGCTTCCTCCATCAGGCGAGGTCTATCCTTCCACCTCTCGGGTCTGGGCTAGCCTCAGCCACTGGACTTGCTTTGGCCGAGAAAATGGAGTAGAGATGGTGCAGAGCTTTCCTGCCAAACCTTGAGATGTCCTGCAGGACTCTCTTAAGTACTATGCTTTTTAAAAATCTAAGGGAAAAGGGCCAGATGAACAGAAAGGCTCAGGTGTTCTGACCTTCCCAGCTACCCCAGAAGAGAGCCCCAGACTTAGTGAAGATGAACGTGAAAGAATTCATCTTAAATATGAGCATCCACAAATGCCTACAGTCTCATCAGCGATGTGGCTGATTCAGAATGGATCCTAGAAAAAGGGGCAAAATACTGCTTCTTCCAGAAAAGTAAAGAAAGAAGGAGAGAGCCATTTCTGGACTGTCCTTTCACTCAAATAGATGACTAACTTCTTTTTTTTTTTTTTTGGTGGTGCTGGGGATGAAACTCATGGGCTTTCTACCTCTGGGCTACACCGCCAAACCTATTTTATTTGGAAACAGGGTTTTACTAAGTTGCTGAGAGCCTCACTAAGTAGCTGAGACTGGCTTCGAACCTGTACGATCCTCCTGTCTCAGCCTCCCAAACACAGGGATTACAAGTCTGCGCCACCACGCCCAGCTGATGACTAACTTCTTATCTAACTCCAGAGGACACTGAAGGCTGAAGGAAGGCAAGTCAACATTTACTCTACAGGCTAAAAGGAAACATGAGAGAGGACGGAGAATGGTCAAGACAGCAGCAGCTAGAAAGTACACCATCTAAGAGGAAATCAAATGGGACTTTACATCTGAGGCTGACCTCCTGAGCTTTGTGCAGTAGCAATCTCAAGAACTACTATTTTTTTTTTCTTTTTGGTGCTGGAAGATTAAACCCAGGAGCATTCTACCTCTGAGCTACATCTCCAGCTCCATTTTATTTTTTATTTTGAAGCCAGTATAAATTGCTGAGGGCTGCATTGCTAAGTTGCTGAGGCTGGCCTTGAAACGGTGCACTTTCTGTCTCAGCCTCCCAAGTACTGGGATTACAGGTGTGTGTCACTGTGCCTGGCTTCTGAGAACTATTTTGTAAAAGGAAGAAACAATAACATAAAGGTGTTTGGGCTTTATTCATTGCTCATGGTGCTGGGTTCTAATATTTGACTGTTTTTCTTAGTAGCTTTTGAAAGTCATCGTGGAAAATGGAACACACTTATGGTGTGTGTGTGTGTGTGTGTGTGTGTGTGTGTGTGTGTATGCACAAGCACACCTATGTGTGAGTGGAGAGGTGTGGCAACTAAAGTCATGCCACTATTTATTACTAATGCCCAATGAGGGATGTCTTTAAGTACAGGAGGTAGAATGAGCAGGTGGGTAGAAGATGGATCAATGCATACTGCAGACTCAACATCTCACCTGCCCAGGCTTTCAAAGACAGACAGGTTTGGGATTATCCAGCCCAGTCTATAAGGAGGAAGCAGTCCTCCCAGGCCCACCATTCTCCCTTAAGCAGCCTTTCCTCTTCCTAAACCATCCTTTTCACCATAGCTCAGGCCAAGGGCTCGAGC
Organism: Muscardinus avellanarius; assembly: GCF_963383645.1. Taxonomy (NCBI): domain Eukaryota; kingdom Metazoa; phylum Chordata; class Mammalia; order Rodentia; family Gliridae; genus Muscardinus; species Muscardinus avellanarius. The sequence goes on from NC_137795.1 coordinate 96,781,193, forward strand.
AAACTCTTCACACTGAGAAGGCGCTGAAGACAAAGGAAAGGGAGTCTGACTTGGCTGACAGTCTAACACTTACCTTAGGAGATCCTCGTGAAGATTAAATGGTGGTGTGTGCTTCGTACAGGCATTGGCAAAGTAATATGTGCCTGACAAATGCCAGCTATGTTATCTATTTGTGGCTTTATCATAGCACTTAAAACATCTACACACGATCGATTGTTTTAAACTTTTTTTTTTTTTTTTTTGGTGGTACTGGGGTTCCTGGAAGCCCTTCTTCCTCTGGGCTAAACTCCCAGAGGAAAATATAAAAAAAATATATTTTTTTATATTTTTGAAACAGGGTCTTTTACGCCAGCACGGCTGGCTTCGAACCTGAGCGATCCTCCTGTCCCCGCCTCCCAAGCGCGGGGATTACAAGCGTGCGCCACCACGCCCGGCTTTGTTTTAAACTTCTTTGTGCATATGGTCATGTTTTCTTTAGCCTGTAATCACTTGAAAACACTGCCTATGGTGTGTGTGTGTGTGTGTGTGTGTGTGTGTGTGTGTGTGTGTGGGATCAGGGAGGGTAGGTAACAGGCAGTTCCTAACAGGAACTCCACAAATAGTTGTTGAATGAATGAATGAGTGAATGGAATAAGGCATATTTGCTGAGATGCCCAGGAAGAGGACCAAAAATTAATGTGAATCTTTACGAATATGCTTATTATCTACATAAAACCTGAATTTGGGTGCAAAGGGAGTAAACAACAAGCTCTCTGTTAGAGCTCTGTCTTGCAGGGTCTCTGTGTGTCCTGCAGAGACATGCAGCACACTCTTTCACTCTTTCTCCCTTCAGCCAAGCCAGACAGATTACTCCATATTCATGTTCTTTATTCCTGGAAACATGTCCATATGAGGAGCTAAACATCATGACCAGAAATTGCTACTTGTCATAGGTATTCATGCTTCTAACAGGCTTTCAGAGGCAGACGCTGTAGTGATTACTATGTCTAGCAAGTGCTCTAACATCAGATTAGATACCCAGTTAGGGAACTTTCTGGAAAGCGAATGTAGCTTGCCACAAAAGACATGGCAGTATCAGGCATTTTCAGAGAGAATGAAGTGTGACTGCGAAACATGAATGAGAGACAAACAGCAACAAGCAAGAAACTAGAAAGGTGGAAAAAATAATCAGACTCCTGAAACCTCAGGATAAGCAATTGCTAATACGGATTAGGTAGCTGATCCCAACTAATTTATTAAGAAGAAAAAAAAGCCTCAAAAAATAAGGCCAAGGCTGCATTTATTTTTCCCTTTATTAAAAAAAATAATTAGCCCCCCCCCAAATGCCTATATGGAGCTCCATATGGAAGTGGTTTCTATTAATTGCTTGATTAAGATGGACCATGTGTGTCCATGGTCTGGCATGCTGGCTGACGCAGAAAAGCAGGAAGGCCCATCTAAAGTTGGTGAGTGTTTCTACCATCCTGAAGTCAGCGTGCGTGAATGTCGGCGGAGATCCTGCCATCTATCACCTGCGTAAAAGATCTTTGGCAAGTTCACTGCACCTACTCACCGTGGTCAAGGATATATTTCACAATCTCCCCGTTGCCGGTTTTAGCTGCGTAGTGAAGAAGTGAACAGTGGTCCGGTCCCTGAATTAGCAGGCTGCCTCCATTTTTATAGCTTTCTATTAGCTGCAAGAAACAGACACACAAAAAGAAGCTCAAGCAGAATCCGGAACAAGGATAACAGCTCAGCGCTCATAAAACAAGAGTAATGCAGCAAACCACAAGTGTTTCCAGCCTCAGAGGACACGGAGAAAAGCCAAAGAGATGAAGGACCACTCGTACTGCATTATCACTTGTAGAGATGGCTGCAGGCTCACCTTGCTCCCGCGAGGGTCTGTGGGTATCGAACAGCCCAAGGAAGCTAAAACATGCTCAGTTGCTTTTTCCCCCCTGTTTAATTCTAAGCTCTAATATCTGTCCCAAGAGAGTGAGGAAGGGAGAAAAGTACAAAAACTAACCTTCCAGCTGGGCGTGGGGGTGCGCGCTTGTAATCCCCACGCTTGGGTGGCTGAGACAGGAGGATCGCACAGGTTCGAAGCCAGCCTCAGCTACTGAGTGAGGCTCTCAGCAACTTAGTGAGGCCCTGTTTCCAAATAAAATATAAAAATAGGTCTGGGAGTATAGCCCGGAGGTAGAAAGCCTCTGGGTTCCATCCCCAGTACCACCAAAATAAATAAATAAATAAATAAATAAAGTGTATATTGATTTCATAACCCCCAATACCTTGGAATGTGACCTTATTTGGAAACAGGATCTTATAAGTATTACTAGATAAGGTGAGACACACTGGAGTAAGATGGGCCACTAATCCAATAAAAGTGGTCTTTATAAAAGAGACAATGGAGCCGGGCGTGGTGGCGCACGCTTGTAATCCCCGCGCTTGGGAGGCAGAGACAGGAGGATCACGCAGGTTTGAAGCCAGCCGCGCGCGCTGGCTTAGGAGACCCTGTTTCCAAATAAAAATGTAAAAATAGGTCTGGGAGTGTAGCCCGGAGGTAGAAAGCCCCTGGGTTCCACCACCAGTACCACCAAAATAATAATAATAATAATATTAAAAAACCTAAAAACTAACCTTCCCTAGGTTGGCTCCACATTGTCTCAAGCAGAAAGAGTCTGCATCTGGTAGCTGCATCCTAGTGCTTTAGTTGTTCTTGCATCTCCAACAAATCTAACCACCCAATCTAAGAGCAGCTTCTCTACCTCTGTGCTCCTGCGCACTGACGTCCTTATGTATACACACCCAGCTCCTTTCTTCGTCTAGCTCTGTAGCCTGGGCCGCTGCCTTCTGCTGACCACCCAAGATGGCTAGAGATGATTCACAGAATGAGAGCCAAAATGATGGAGGGGATCAGTTGTCTTTGTGTGAGAAAAGACGTGGTGGTGGGAGGAAAAAAGCAGCATGTGGCAGCCTGAGAGCAAGGTCGGGAAATGGGGCTAGAGTCTGGGTTCATACAATACTGAACAATAGAAAATGAAAATGGGTTCTTCAAACTGCAATATTTTAGGACAAGAGTCTTTATGAAGTTTCACAAAGGTAGCTTGAGGATGAATAACCCAGTAAGTTATAATCAGAAGAGATGTAAAAAAAAAAGAGGACTCAGAGGCCTTGTAGTCACTGGGGGAAGACAGGATGTAAAGAATGAGAGAGAAGCAGGGAATGGCTCTATGATTTTTTCCGGGGGCACCAGGGAAATGAGAATGTCTGGGAACTAGTGGGGGATGGGAAAGGAGTCATGCAATACTGCCTAGGAAACAGAGCAAGAGGAATGAGTGGCTAGAGGCAAGGGGTCTGTGTGCATTCTCATCCCCGAACAGTGGGGCAAGAGGTCAGGAAGAAATAGCGAAGGGTTGTCTACAAAGACCTAAAAGAGAATCCTGTGCTATTCAGTTGCATTGTCTTACAATGACACTTTGTTTTGAGGCATATCCAGAAAGGATAAATGGCAGAGCCAGCCAGACCCAGCTGAAGGTAGCTAGCTCCCTTGAGCGAGCCTTTCTGTGGGGCTTGAGACACTATGATTGCTAAGTTTGTCATGAGCGTCTTAGGCCACCCAACTGTGCAAGGACAATTTGGGGCAGCCATCTTCCTAGCCTCTTGTTTTCTTCCTCCTTGTGCACAATCACACACACACACACACACACACACACACACACACACACAGAGCGCTTAATATTTCATATGTACTGTGCTTTCTATACAGAAGAGATAGTGAAAGGAGATTGAGAAATGGAGAAAGATGAAAGGAAAATATCTGTGAAGGAAAAGAAAAAATGTACAAAAGAAAGAGAATGAGAAGAGAAAAATCTCTCAGTCCTATATTTTATTTCTCAATAAATAAAGTGTTAGTAAGTCATTCCTTAGCCATTTAGGAAATAATTATAACCTGGAATGTAAGATAACCAGTTGGATATGTTAGTTTCCCATATTTCAAATAATTCTCTGTTATGCACATTAAGAAGGGTAGTGAGACTCTCAAGGACCTGGGGGATTGCTTTCCTCCACTAAAGGCATGTAGAAAATTAAACGAAGAGCTTAAAGTACAGCGCTTTGCAAAATGTTCTGGCTTAGAAGTTCTCCAGGACCTGCCCTGCTCACATCTACTCTCACCTCTCAGGAGAACAGAATGGTCCTGCTTTGCTGCCGAGAAGTGACAATGGACCCAGAGGCAGGAGGCTTACAGAGCACTTTTCCAGGGCTAATTCTAGTGGCACTATATGATCTAGACAAAGCCATGGGTTCCATTTTTAGAGTTATGTGACTAGAGATGGCAGTTGATCCATGTCTGTGACCTTTCCTCTATTCATATTCTGCTAGCAAACTGTTAAAAATGCAACCCATGTGTTCCTCAGTTTATCTAATACACATGCTCATAAAAAAGGTGGTATATCTCAGCTTTCTTCTAAGGCTTTTTATTAATCCACCTGCATTGGCCCCATTCAACTTGGCCAATTGGTAATTAGGGCCTTCACCCTGAGGCAGCAGCCTTTATAATAGAGCAAATCAGAATCACTGGCTTTATACAGGGACATATAGAAGTCATGGGTGCCCATTCCCCTGAGTAATATGAGACCAAGCAGACCTTTGAAAATACTCACAGACTACATTATATAACAAATATTTCTTTTATGATGACCATGCCATGTTTAACTGTGAAACATATAGATTAAATTAAATAGGTAAATAGCTAACAGAGAAGAGCCTCTTCTATGTAATAGGAATGGTCTTAATAACATTAC
>NC_137795.1:96786176-96838676 GCF_963383645.1 Muscardinus avellanarius
AAAGAAATCTCTAAATTCTTCCAGTGTCAGCTTTCAGAGAGCAGGAATAACAGGCATTGTGCACGGGGCATCCTGGGAATATGCAGTCTACTGGAACTAGTCCAGGCAAATGCCTGGGCATTCTTCCATTACCCCTTGCTATTAGATATGCAGAGAAACTATAAGGGGTCCCCTCACTGTCTCTGCTCAGTTACAAAAAGAACATCCTTTCTCCTTCTATTCTGCCAGTGCAGGCAGAGGGAAGACGAGTGATTAAAGTTATCTTAAAAATTTGGTGAGCAATGAGGTCGATCTAAAGTTCTTAAAGAATCACCAAAGTTTAGGAAGGGGAATATCTTACCTTCATAAGATCACCAGCTATTACCGCCTGCAAAATTGCTGTGAAAGACAAAAGAGAGATGCCCCATTAGTAAAGACCCTTTTATTAAAACGTTACAAAAGGTGGGGTTCATAATTTGGAGAGAGAGTCTATGTTCCCCTAGGGAAGAAGCTAGGAAAGAAGAAGCAGCCTAAAGGCTAAATTTTGGCCCAAAAGAAAAAGTTCCCCTCTTCAATCCCCCCTACTCAGGTGCCAATCCCCCACATTATTCTAGATAGAGCCTTTGTGACTACCCCCTCCCTGCCCCGCTCCAGCCATGTGCATAGCAAAAAATAAATAAATAAAAATAAATAAATAAATAAATAAAATTTATCTTTGAGTCTCTATTTTTACAAATGTAAAACAGAAAGTATAAGCCTGTTGGGGTGACTTAAAAATTCATGAAGTGTTATGAATGTTACTTCCCAGCCACTAATGTAAAGGAAGGATCTAATCATGATTGTAACTATTTCCTTCTTTCTAGTTCCTTCTACTTTGCTCTCTTGGAGTTCAATAAATATTTCTGATTGTGTGTTTTGTTATGATGAACAAATACTCACTACTATGGATACTAAGACTAGGACAACAGAAAAAAATGTATTTTAATCATATTCTGAAGAAAATAAGCTGGTGTTTGGCATTAAATCAATAAATGGCCATTATGAAAGGAAGCCTAAATGTCTTAGAGTAACTTAAACTACTTATAAGAATATATTTCTTTAAGGGAAAAATTGAAGTGTTCAGTGATTTCTGAATATTGTGTGGCATAGAAGAGAAATAAGAAAATACTATCCATAATAGGGAAAAGTATATGCATGTCTGGTGACAATTATGGTTCCTCAAGGGAACTCTTCACATAAGGGTAAAAATGGTCTTTTGAGAACAATGAATACCTCAGTTCTGAAACTACTTAAAAAAAATAGGGTTTCCAGTTTTGAAGTCACAAAGTTTTAGAAAAAAATAATTTGAATTTGTTTTGCCAGTGGTGGTCTGTTCATCTTGTTTGAGTAACTTCTGATTTAGAATTAGCCAAAAGAGAAGTAGCATACAGTGAGTCCCTGACTATCTCTGAGCAAAAAACCTCAAGGCCTCTCCTTAGAGTGTTGATGAGTCTTGAATAAGCAGGTGCAGAGGGCCACCTGTGTATGAAACTCGCTCAGCAACACAGGACTGAGGCCAAAGCAGAAGCCCTGGAAACCTCTGGCAAGGAGGACGTATACTTGAACACAGAAGGGAGGAGAGTGCAGAAAGAAGAATGGAGAAAAATAAAAATACAGGAGACAAGGAAGAAGAGATTCCTTTTCATAAGATTCTAGATGCAATATATGCTTTCCATCTTCCTGTGAATCCCAACACAGTGCTTTGCACATTGCAGATGCACGCTGGTTCCTTGTTGAGCTGACCAAAAACAATGCAGAGAGAGGGATAAAGATGACAGCAACAGAAAACTCATAAGCTGCTATTTATAAAAAGAGCCTAAGAAAACATGGTGTTTTGCTCTGTTTTATGAGGTCTTGGAGTCTGAAGTAAAGTGACTGTCTTGGTGCACAGAGGCAGGAGTGGTCCACTCAACCCCACTGGCAGGTCCCCGTGTCCAGTCCAGGCCTCTGCCCAGTGCCTCAGTGAGCTCACTCTGCACAGAGCTCTACTAGGCTCCGTGAGGTCTGTAGAAGGTGGCAAGAATACTACCATCAGGTGTGTAGTGTGAAAAAGGGGGGGGTTGGGGTTGAGTTCTAACTCTGCAATTTACAAAAACACAAATGTAAAAAGATATCTAATCTTTGAGTCAATTTTCCCATTCACAGCTTTACTGCTCACCTCTATACTATATCCGTGGTATATCTGCACATCTCTATAGTATATTATAGCCGTATTGCTCACCTCTGAGGCATATTTATATAGCATATCTTTAAAAAGTGCTTTATAGATATGCCATATAAACAGAATAGGTAGCTTTTAGTGCTTCCATGCCTGCACATAAGTACATAAAATATACACTTGGACACTTCAGAAGGAGCCTACCAATAAGGGGAAACTTGGCACCTGAAGGTTCCCAGATATATGTGTTAACGTAGCACTTTTCAGACAAGAAGCACAGATAAAAAGCCAATGGGATGATGTTTAACTCCAAAACCTAAACCCTACATTAGAGCCCTGAGAAGAAAAGGCCAGGGATAGCATAAGCAACTGCAGATCTGGGGAGACAAATCGGTCTGGACTCTTATTTTACAGGATGTTCTCTTGTTGCAGTAGAATATCCAGACTAGGAAAGAAATAGCATTAGAAAAATTGCATGAGTAAGCAGCTAATACTCATTCTTGTAACTCACATGGAAGCACAGCCTGTTTTCAACCCTTTCCCCAAATTTACAAGTTTATAAAATTTCGAGAGAGAAAGAGGAAATCAAGAAAGAAAAGAAACAATGGACTCATTTAATATAAAGTACTCGTGTAATAAAAATTGTTGCATGCAAACAATAAATCAAAATGATGAAAGAATTCCCCAGGACAAAGACTATTTAATAATCAATCAATCAATCAATGAGAAAGGCTGAGGTTAAACTTTTTGACCAGCAATGAGTTCAAAGAAATTTTCTTGGAGAAGGTGAAGTTTAAGCCAATTCACTCATGAAAAATGGCATTCGCTGTTTAGCAAAGAAGAGTTGGAACAGCCCTGAGAGATGAAGGAAAAATCTGAACCAAGACTCGGAGGTTAAATGTCCTGGTGCACAAGGGAACCCGTGAAGCATTTTGCATTGTTCCACTAGAGAGAGAGGGTAGATTGAGGTCATATGTGGGCAGGATTTCACAAAGCTCACTCTAGTGAGCAGTTTTATGCCAAGACAAGACACTTGGATTATCCTGCAGGAGGATAATCTTCTGAGAAACTACTGAAGAGTGCAAAGCAAATCAGGGACAGAACTGGTAATGCATGTCTGTAATCCTAGTACTTGAGAGGCTGAGACTGGAAGAATGTAGGTTCAAGGCCAGCCTCGCCAACCTAGGGAGACCTTCAGCTACCCAGCAAGATGCTGATTCACAATAAAATCTAAAATAGGGCTGGGGGTGTAACTTACAGGTAGAATGCTGCTGAGTTCAAGCTCCAGTACACCCCCCAAATAAAAGAAATAAAACAAACCAGGGGAGTAACCTAAAAGTCCTTCAGTAGGCTAGCTTGATTCTGTTTCTCTTTTCCTGAAAACAGTTATAACCTGTTCTCCTTTCTTTCCCCCAGATTGCCCATCATGGAGCCTCTTTCAACTTCTACCTCATATGATTCACAAGCATCGTTATTTATATTTGTTGGTTTCCAACAGCCTCCCAGTTTGAAGTCCCCGTGAATACGCAAAGGATCATATAACAGAATCATAACCACAAATAATCCCCATTGTCCCGGCTATGGAAAGCATGAATATTTATTTTTAAGTCAAGCAATATACTCAAGGGTAGCTATTATGCAAACATTATTAGAAGCCAGTCTCACTTCTCTCTCCTGATTAATGTCCTTCCCCATGAACATGGTTGTTTAAGATTTCCTCTGCATAAAGAGACTGAGTCTATTAGTATTCAACTCCAGACAATAACCTTCTGAAAGATCAAGCTTAAAAACAAATAATGAGTTGTTATGATTTCAATATTATTCTTTATTTGTTGAGCTCTCAGCTTTCTTTTTTTGTTGTTTTCCAAAACCCCTTTATGCTAAAGAAACAATGCTTCAAGATTCTGGGAGCAGGGAAAGTCAAACTGCTATGGGACTTAAAGGTTATTGAGTAGATGAATAATAAGTTTCCTGGAAAATTAAATCACATGAACATATGTAGTAAGACAGAAATGTAATAGGGTAGAGAAGTAAGACATTTGTCATCTTTAGAGGTTAGACATTGAATCATTAGCACACACCAAATGATTTATTTTTCCTTCGGTGCTATGATTTCAAAGAAAATGTTGTCTAGATCCCAAGACAGAAAGCTGGAAGTACCATGAGGGAATTGCCCATCTTCTTCCTTTCATCCCTTCTCTGGTAAAGTCCGGATGTGTCCCAACCTTGTGTATGGAAGGGAAAAATGGTTTCTGTCACACAACATCACGAAAGGAGACAGCAATAGCTGTGATTAGAATGCTTGAAGCCCAGCATTCGGGAGGCTGAAACCAGAGAATCGCAGTTCACGAACAGCCTCAGCTACTTAGTGAGGCCCTCTGCAACTTAGTGAGACCCTGTTTCAAAATGAAGAATAAAAAATAGGGCAGGGAGCACCAGGCGTGGTGGAACAGGCTTGTAATCCCAGCATTCAGGAGGCTGAAACCGGAGAATCACAGTTCACAAACAGCCTCAGCTACTTAGTGCTACTTAGTGAGCTACTTAGTGAGGCCCTCTGTAATTCAGTGAGACCCGGTTTCAAAATAAAGAATAAAAAAACAGGGCAGGGGGTGTGGCTCAGTAGTCAAATGCCTCTGGGTTCCATCCTCAGAACCGCAACAACAACAAAAACAACAAAAAAAGAATGTTTGAGTTGCTCCAAAATCCATGTTGAAACTTAATCCCCATGGTTTGGGTACTATTAGGAGATGGGGCCTTGGGGGAATGATTAACTTCCCTCCTGAATGAAATTCACGCCCCTATGAAAGGAACTTCAGAGAGCTGCCTAGTTCTTCTATCTTTTCTACTATGTAAGGACAAAGCATTTATCCCTTTGCATTATCACCCTGAGAGAATGTGGAGAGAAGGCACCATCTTGGAATCAGAGATTAAGCCTTTAGTATACTCTGAATCTTTTGTTGTCTTGTTCTTGGATTTCTTACAATCCTCAGAAACAAATTTCCATTATTTTGTTATAGCGGCAGAAAAGAACTTAAGAGTCCTACTCATTCCCTTGTGCCAGGCCCCATTCAAGGTTGTGGGGATATAGTAGTACACAAAATGGAGTTCATCTTAGATCAAGCTTATATTTTGGTCAAAAGTATAAAACAAGATCTCACTTTATAGCTAGGAAGGGATGTATTATAATTGAGTCTAGATTCAGAATGCCTGGGTTTAAGTCTTGAGAGCAGCATTAGTTAGCTAGAACCCTGGGCAAGTTAGTTTACTTTGCTTAAGTTTTCTCTTAGAAAAATGAAGATTAGCTGGGCGTGGTGGCACACGCTTGTAATCCCTGCACTTGGGAGGCAGAGACAGGAGGCTCGCGCAGGTTTGAAGCCAGCCGCGCTGGCTTAAGAGACCCTGTTTCCAAATAAAAAGTACAAAATAGGTCTGGGAGTGTAGCCCGGAGGTAGAAGGGCTTCCAGGAACCCCAGTACCACCAAAAAAAAAAAAAAAAAGAAGAAGAAGAAGAAGAAGAAGATTAAAAACAGTTCTCTTGGGGCTCTGTCTTACAAATATCTCTGTCTTACTCAATATACTCAAGATATGGAGAAACTGACCACTACAGTCATTTGTGTAGAGCATTGTGTGGTACTGATTTTTCACCTGGTCACAGAAAAAAAAAAGAGCCATTTGAGACGAAGTTTGGCACATGCCTACTTCTATAAAGATAGCTTAAGATCGTAATTCCTGAAATGCAGATAAGAATATTAGAAATAGTGTGATGGCTAGTCTGGATTGTCAACTCAATTATGAAACACTTAGGATTATGTAACTTTGGGTATTGATGAGATAATTGGTTTAAATAAGGGCAGATTGAAGGGAAGTCATGCCCTGAATGTAGGCAGGACAGTTCTGATAGGCACAGGAGCTGGGTAAAGGAAGAAGAAAGCCACGTGAAGGCATGCATGCTTCTTCCTGAAAAGAGTGCACCTGCTCTGAGATATTAGCCTTCTGCTCTTTGAACTTGACCTTCACCATCATTTCTCCAGAGAGTTTCCTGGCCTTTCTATCTTGGCCTGGGACTAAATTAGTGTTCACTCCGATTCTGAGACTCTAGCTCTTGGGCCAGTCGACCAGATGCTAGTTCCTCCAGCTCTCCACATGCAGTTGGAAACCTTTGACTACACTGCTTTGGACTGATGGCTGATTTGATAAATCCCCTTTTACCATATATGTGTCCTGTGAGTTCTGTTACTCTAGTGAACGCTGACCAATACAGATTTTGGAGCCAAGAATGTTTATACAGAAACAGAATTGTGAGGATGAATTTTTTTTAGTTGGTTTTATGACTTCTAGAGCTTGCTCTCCAATTTTGTTAGGCCTAAAGTTGATAAAGACCCTCCTTCTGTTAATCCAGAGAGGCTAATCCATGGTGTGAACTATTTAAAACTATATAAAAAGTGGATCCTTTCAGTGCTCCTAATTTGCCTCTTTCTTGTGAGAGGCAAGGGGTTTAGTGACTCTATATACACTACTTTGGAACATTTGTGGAGAACTAAGAAAAATGATGATGTTGGGTAGTTGTTACTGGCATCATTGGACAAATGAACACAGGAGAATAATAAGCTCCAGGAGCCCACAGCTGAGCTAATGGTTAATCAGTGTGCTTTGAAGGATAGTCTTGTCTCTTGTCATAGGACTGGAATTGCCAAAATGCAAGAACATACTCTCATCCTGAGATTGGCTGGCTTACAACATAAGGTTTACTCAGTCCCAAAAGGTGTTTTCAGTTAAGGTGAGGGCCATTCTGGGAAAATAATAGGATCCTGAAAAATGAAATAAGGATGTATTGGGAGAACCCTGAAGAGGTTAGGGGGTGAATCTCTACATTCTGCTGGGTTTAGGTTTATCCTGCCAGAAGACATGGCCTCCTAAATAGAATCAATTTCTCCACCTTTCTTTAGGGAACTCATCCAGTACTGCCTATAGAGACAGAGCAAGATAATGCTGGTACACCTTAAGACCCACCCTCACTACCCACTTTCACCTCTAGGCCTATAACTAGAAGCGAGTATAAGAGGGCCCCTAGTGGGTAGAGAGTGTGACCAAGGAGGAAGTACACTATACTCCTAAGTTGACAGGTATGGGATAATGGAAGTAACATACAATTAAATCAGGCTGAATCTATTGACAGACGCCCATTATGCAGAGACTCTAGACTTGATGCAATAAGCTTGTAATGTTAAAAAGGATGTTAATAGTTTATTTCGTTGCTTCGCTGAGGTGTGGACCAAAATAGTCGGCTTACTGTGAAATGTCTAATCTTTTTTGGTTTTCTGTGGATGAGGGAATTCAAAACTCAGAGAGCCTAACCGGGCATTGTGGCGCACGCTTGTAATCCCCACGGTGGGGAGGCGGAGACAGGAGGATCGTGCAGGTTCGAAGCCAGCCTTGCTGGCTTAAGAGACCCTGTTTCCAAATTTAAAAAAAAAATCTATAAAAAAAATAGGTCTGGGAGTGTAGCCTGGAGGTAGAAGGGCTTCCAGGAACCCCAGTACCACCAAACAAAAAAACAAAAAACAACAAAACAAACAAAAACCTCAGAGAGCCTGGAATGCTAGAATGAATTTTCCATGTAAGCCCTTCTCCTCTGCAGTGATATATCTAGAGGATGTGCCATTCACCCATACTTTAAGAAACAAAGTTGTGAGAGGGGTGACATTATTCTTGAAGGGATCTACCGTTGCTATTCTTTGTCAGCCAGAACTTACAGAGAGAAATTCAATCAATCAATTGGTAGACTTAAATGTGATAGGTATTACAGGATCCTGGAGTGGCCAGGTGGAGGCTCTAGATCTCCAGAGGAAAGGTGGTTATACTTATCATGATGGGCAACAAAGGAAAAGCAGTGATCAGAAGGTCTGACTCGTGCAGATCTATGATGCTGACTGATTAGTCATGGTGTTCCTAGAAGTGAAAGGACAGGAAACCCACCAAACTCTTATTGATTTATATAAGCAGAAAAATTCTGGGACAAGGGTTCCACAGTCTGACATAAATCATAATATCAGGGAATCATGGTCCCTCAACCAATTCCCAGATTTGAGCCAATTTATAGGCCCAGAACTCCTTGATTGAAGGAGAGGCCAGGTCCCTTTGAGGAGAATTCTGGAATAGAACCAAGAAGTCCTACCATAAATCTTTCTCCCATCCATCCTCAAAAGAATCTACGGCCTTTGACCAGGGTAACTGTACATTGGGGAAGAGGAAATAATCAGAGCTTTATGGGGATTACTGGACACTGGCTGTAAATTGGCATTGATTCCAGGAGACCCAAAACACCATCGTGGTCTCCTGTCAAAGTAACTGCTTATAGAAATCAGATGATAAAAGAACTTTTAGCCAACATCCAACTCGCAGTAGGTCCAGTGGGTCCCTGAACTCATCTTGCAGCTATTTCCCCAATCCCAGAATGTATAATTGGGATAGAAATGCTTAGCACTTGGCAGAATCCACACAGTGGTTCCCAACTCTGTGGAATCAGGAATATTTTTATGTTGGGAAAAGCCAAATAGAATCCAGATTCACTATTTTTCCCTTTTTAACCTGGGAAAAATAGTGAATCAAAAAACAATCTTGCAGCCAGGCGTGGTGGCGCACGCTTGTAATCCCCGCGCTTGGGAGGCAGAGACAGGAGGATCGTGCAGGTTCAAAGCCAGCCGCGTGCGCTGGCTTAGGAGACCCTGTTTCCAAAAAATGTAAAAATAGGTCTGGGAGTGTAGCCTGGAGGTAGAAGGGCTTCCAGGAACCCCAGTACCACCAAAAAAAAAAAAAAACCCACAAAAAACAAAAAACAATCTTGCATACCTGGAGGGATTGTAGAGATTAGTGCCACCATCAAGGACTTGAAAGATGCAAGGGTGGTTCCCACCACATCCCCATTAACTCTCCTATGTGGCCTGTGCAGAAGACATATCTTGGAGAATGACATTTGATTATTGTAAGCTAAACCAAGTAGCGACTCTGACTGCAGCTACTGTACCAGATGTGTGGTTTCCTTGCTTGAACAGATTAACACACTTCCTGGTACCTGGTATGCAACTATTGATTTGGGTAGTCCCTTTTTCTCCATACCTACTATCCATAAGGCCTACCACAAACAATTTGCTTTTACCTGGCAAATCCAGCAGTGTACCTTCACTGTCCTCGCTCAGGGCTATATCGACTCTCCAGCCCTGGGTCATCACTTAGTTCGCAGAGATCTAGATTGACTTTCTCTTCTACAAGGTCCATGGATCCATTATATTGCTGACATATGTTGATCAAACCGAGTGAGCAAGAAGAACAACTCTGGACTTATTAGTGAAGCATCTGTATGCCAGGGGATGGAAAATAAATCCAACTAAAATTCAAGGGTTTTCTACCTCAGTGAAGTTTCTAGGAGCTCAGAGGTATGGGGCATGCTGGGATATTCCTTCTAAGGTAAAGGATAAACTATAACATCTGATCCCTCCAACAACAAAAATGAGGCATAGTGCATGGTAGGCCTATTTGATTTTTAGAGGCAATGCATTCCTCGCTTGGGTGTGTTACTCCAGCCCATCAACCTGAGGGACTCAAAAAGCTGCTAGTGTTGAGTGAGGCCCAGAACTAGAGAAGGCTTTACAACAGACCCAAGCTGCTCTGAACTTGGGCCCTATGATCTAACAAACTCTTGGTACTTGAGGTATCAGTGGTAGATGGAGATGCTGTCTGGAGCCTTTGCAAGCCCCCATAGGTGAATCGCAGAGAAAGCCTTTGGGATTTTGGAGCAAGATCTTGCCAACATCTGCAGACAATTACTCTCCCTTTGAGAAATAGCTCTTAGCACCCTGCCCTATATTTTATTCTGTAGTTTGAAATGGTCTCATCAAGTTGCAGAGGGCCTAAGTAGCTGAGGCTGTCCACGAACCGCAATCCTCTGGTCTCAGCCTCCCGAATGCCGGGATTACAAGTGTGCACCACCACGCCCGGCTTCTTAGCTCTTACTGGGCCTTACTGAAAACTAAACACTTGATCGTGGGCCACCGAGTTACCATGTGACCTGAGCTGCCCATCATGACCTGGGTTCTATCCAACCCTCCAAACCGTAAAGTTGTTTGTGTGCAACAGCAATTCATTATCAAATAGAAATGGCACATACATAATAGAGTCTGAGTGGATCCTGAATGCGCTACTAAATTACACGAAGAAGTGGCACAAATGCTCATGGGTCCTACTCCTGCTACAGTGCCTTCTATCCCCCAGTGTGAACCTATGGCCTCATGGGGTTTACCAGATGATCAGTTGACAGAGGAAGAGAAGGCTTGGGTATGCATTTTAAGGATGATTATGCATGATATTCAGGCATTGCCCAAAGTGAACAGCTGTAGCACTTCAGCCCCTCTGTGAGACATCCCTGATGGACAGTGGTGAGAAGAAAGCTTCTCTGTGGACAGAACTTCATGCAGTGAACCTGGATGTGTATTTTACTTGGAGGAAAAAAGGTCAATGTATGAATATATATGGATTCCTGAGCTGTAGCCAATGGTTTAGCAGAATGGTCAGGGCCTTGGAAAGAACATGATTGAAAGAAGAAGACATTTGAGGAGGAGGAATGTGAATGGATCTCTCTGAATGGGCAAAGAATGTGAAGATATTTGTGTTCCCTGTTAATGCCATCAGCAGAGGAGGACTTTGACAATCAAGTGGATAGGATGACCGGGTCTGTAGACAGCAGTAAGCCTCTGCACCAGCCTTCCTTGACATTGCTCAATGGGCTCATGAACAAAATGGCTACGGTGGCAGGGATGGAGGGTATGCATGGGCTCAACAACATGGACATCAAACTCACCATAGCCGATCTGGTAAGTGCCACTGCTGAGTGCCCAGTCTACCGGCAGCAGAGACTGACACTGAGCCCTCAAGGTAATCAACAAGCAACTTGCGGCAGGTGGATTGCATTGGCTCCTCCAATCATGGAAGGAGTAGTGCTTTGTCTTTACTGGGTATAGATTTGGCTCCCTGTATGTATGGTCATACAGATGACTCTGCCCAAGTGACCATCTGTGGACTTAC
The DNA here is from genome assembly GCF_963383645.1 of Muscardinus avellanarius. NCBI lineage: Eukaryota > Metazoa > Chordata > Mammalia > Rodentia > Gliridae > Muscardinus > Muscardinus avellanarius. The sequence continues at coordinate 96,797,431 of NC_137795.1, forward strand.
AGAATGTCTTATCCACTTTTACAGTATTTTACACTGCATTGATTCTGACCGAAGAACTCATTTCACAGCCAAAAAAGTGCAACAGTGGGCCCATGATCATGGAACTCACTGGTCTTACCATGTTCTCATATCCTGAAGCAGCTGGTTTGAGAGAACAGTGAAATGGCCTTTTGAAGACCGAGTTACAGCACCAGCTAGGTTGCAGGGCTGGGGCCAGATTCTCCAGAAAGCCATATTTTGTCTAAATCAGCATCTACTCTATGGCACTGTTTTCCCTAAAGCCAGAATTTACGAGTCCAGGAATCAAGAGCTGGCAACAGGTATGGTGGTACTATTCACCATTATCTCTAGTAACCCACTAGATAAATTATTGCTTCTTGTTCCCACAACCTCATACTCTGCTGGCCTCCGGGTCTTAGGTCCAGAAGCAGGAATGCTTGTTCCAGGAGACACAATAATAATTTCACTAAAATGGAAGTTAAGATTCTTCCCCACCCCCATGGCCACTTTGGTGTCCTCAATCCTTTGAGTCTACAGGCTACGAATAGAGTCACAATGTTGGCAGGGGTGAAGGTCCCAGATTACCAAAGGAAAATTGGACTATTATTCCACAATGGAGGTACGGAAAAGTATGCTTGGGAAGCAGTAAATCTCTTAGGGCATCTTTAGTATCAGCGTCACCATGTTCTCTTATTAAAGTCAATGAAAAACTCCCACAACCTAATCCAGACAGGATGGCAGATGTGTGAGACCCTCTGGGAATGGATGTGTGGGTCACCCCACCAGATAAAGAACCAAGACCTGCTGAAGTGCTAACTAAAGGTAGAGGTAATACAGAATGGGTAGTAGAAAAGGTAGTTTTAAGTACCAATTATAGCCATAAGACCAGTTACAGAAACGAGGATTATAATTGTCATAATATTTCTTTGATATTTTGTTAAGAATATGCTTGTATGTGTGTGTGTTTGTGTGTGTATACATGTATTAAACAGATATCTGTTTTCTCTTCCTTCCCCTATTACTCTATCAAGTAACATAACATTGATGGATTTAATATCAGCCCTTAAATGTTGTTAAACCTACATCACAGTATCTAAGTATCATGAATAAGCATCACTCAGAAAACTTTACCCCCTATTTAGGAGAAGTAATGAGTGTGTTTTCTGTTGTACATGAATATTTATATCATATTAGGTGAAATTTTGATACTGTTATGTGTTTATTTGAATATTAATATGATTTAAGGAGACAGAGTTAGAAGCCAAGTTGACAAGGGGTGGACTTGTGATGGTTAGTCTGGATCATCAACTTGAATGGATCATGAAACACCTAGGATTCTGTGACTTTGGGTGTTGGTAAATGACTGGCTTATGTCAGGGCAGACTGAAGGATTGAAGGGGAAGACCTGCCTTGAATGTAGGTAGTATGGTTCTGATAGGTGCAAGACCTGGATAAAAGGGGAAAGCTATGTGAAGGCGGGTATGGTTCTTCTGAAGAAAGTACGTCTGCTCTCTTTGGAGTTATCAGCCTTCAGCTCTTCAAATTGGCTCTTCACCATCACTTCTCTGGAGAGTTTCCTAGACTTTCCATCTTGGCCTGGGACTGATTTATTGTTTATTCCCATTCTGAAACCCCAGATCTTAGACCACTTGACCAGCTACTGGTTCCTCCACTTCTCCATGTACACTCAGCAACCTGGGACTATACTGCTTAGAACTGTAAGCTGATTTGATAAATCCCCTTTTACCACATATATGTCCTCTAAGTTCTGTTACTCTAGTGAACTGTGACCAGTACAAAAAGGTATACAGACTTGGCAAAGCCACACGAACAATATGTTCATGATTCTCAAAAATTCAACTTAAATAGTTATATTACATATAAAAATAGAATCAAATCCTGTGCATTCATCTCTGCTTCTAAAAGTGTAACCTTCCATTCTCAGTAATTTTTTTCAGTTTTTAAAGCAATATTCCTGTACCTAATTGATTATTTGTTGCCTGCTTATAACCTTTAAAAATGTAGAAAAATTAAAATAAATATTAAAACTACTGAAGAAAGAATAAATTCTGGAGAGGTAGGGGACAAGTTAGTTGACTCCTTAAAAATCACAGGCATATCTGGCTCTGGCCACATGTTCTACATGTTTATTCCTCAGTATTTTTATCTAAAGGACAAAAATGACAACTTTGAGATATCACTACCTCTCTCATTTGATACATATGAAAAGAAAGTCTAAGGGTGTGAGCTGACTTTCCTATGGTGACACAGATGCAAAAGATCTTTGTTTCATTTATTTAACAATCTCCCATCTCTTTAGGTCAAGCTTCTTTCATCATAATATGCTATTTCTCCTTTGTTTTGCTTAGAGCAGAATAGCCAAAAGTTAAAACAATTCTCCCAAAGAGTTTCATGATTACATGACATACAAATGGAATCAAATCAATTTGTGGTTTTAAGTTCCAGTTATTTGTGCTGATGGAGATACTGGGTCATCAGGATACCCATGGGAAATGTCACACTCACAACTATTCTGATCTTGTCACAACCAAGGTCTTCGGACTTTTCTTTTATCCAGTCAGTGGCACCTCTTGCTTGGCCACCAGATAACTTGGACCATCAATTACCTAAGAGCCCACTGCTCTCAGATACATATTTACACACAGATCTTCCTGTCTTTACCTTATCAGGAGCATTGTGTCCAATTTCTCTGCTTGGTGAGCAACCAGACATGGTACGTGAGCATTAAACCGTGAAAGCTTAGTTCACAAAAATGGAATTTAGTGTTATCATTAAACATGGCAAAAGTAATCTAACACTCACCTAATGGTATGGATAGCCACTCTGAATTATGCTAATTAGGCATAAGTGGGAAGCAGCTCAACAAAATGATAGTAATTAATATTATTTTACACAGACATGCTGAACGAGTCCACAATGAGGTGAGAAAAAGGAGACATTAGATATTTTTACAGATCTCTGCATTTTAATCTAGGCCTAGAGGAGTTTTTGACAATATAAATAAGATATGTGACAAGTTATTTCATACAATAAAAGCTAAAATCCTGAGTTTTTTTAAATAATTAGAACAGATTCATGATTATTCTTACAAGGATATGCAAATCTGTATCAATTATTATTATTACTTATCAAGCCATCTTAAAACACAGTGACTTACAACACCACAATTATTTATTTTGCTCACAGAGATGTATTTTTGGAAAAGCTTAAAAGTGAAGGTACTTTATCCAATGGGAGCAAAAGACCAGCTTGCACCATCACCATGGCCACGGCTGGTCAAGGGCTCTGACTGGGGCTGGGGGTCTTGGTCCTTCTCAAGTGGGTGTCTCATGGGCTGCTTGTCCACCACTGTGGCTGGGCTCCAAAAGCTACCATCCCCAGGAGCCCAGGGGAGCTCCCTGGCCTTGACTTGGAAACCACTGAGCATCCTTCCTGCTAAGTCCTGAGTCAGCCCATGTTCAAGAAGAGGGATCACAGATCACTTTGGAAACCACTGAGCATCCTTCCTGCTAAGTCCTGAGTCAGCCCATGTTCAAGAAGAGGGATCACAGATCACTGGATAAAGTCACATTATAAGATGAGAGTAGAGCACCAAAGATAATGCTGTGCTTGTTTTCAGGAACTACAAACCATCACATCATACTTGAATTGCAATGTGCTTTGAGTCAGGGGTTCCTGTTGACTTTTAGTTAGTACTGGAAAATGGCTCCAACCGACAGCCTGTGTTACATGTGTCTTATGAGGATGTAGCAGACGTATGATATGGAAGTGAAAGAGATTCCTTCACTGATCCTCCTTCTCCCCAGTCCCTTCCCCTAGGCTATCTCCCTGCATCTGCTGGGGTTTCTCCTCCATTATCTGAAGTCACTCTGGTATCCTCATGACTCTCTATGTCCATATGTGAGAAAAACCCTGTATTGGGAAAGGGTGTGGGAAATGGGGAGGAAGCCGGGGGAAAGCCCAACAAGTGCGGTGTGCATGTTTATTCTATCTCTATGAACTGCATTGCGATGTGAGACTATAATGCACCAATAGAAGGATAAAAAATTATATATATATGTGTATATATATATATATATATATGATATTATCAGTTTTGTGTCCTAAATATCATCTCCATCAACAGATGAATAGATAACAAAACTTTGGGAAATACACACAATGGAATTCTATTCAGCCACAAAGAAGAACAAAATTATACCATTTGCAAGAAGATGGAAAGTCCCGGAGAGCATTATGTTAAGTGAGATCAGCCAAGCACAGAAGGAGAAGGTACATATGTTTCCTCTAACATGCCCAAACTAGGGAACACAGAGGATACCAGTGGGACTCCAGATAATGGAGGGGAAATACCAGCAAAGTTTGAATGGAAAGATAGGAGAGGAGGAAGGCTGATCTTGATTAATGAGGGTCTACATCCGAATATGTGTAAAATTATGAATATGACATGGTTACCCTGGACAACCATTGGTGGGAGGAGGGAAGGCAAAATGGGGGTGGGGGTAGAGGGCACCAAATATAGTTTAAATGTATACCATTTATGTTCAATAAAAATTTTGTTTTAAAAATAAATAAATAAAAGAAAAAAATATCTTGAAAGAAAAATTTAAAAGAAACTGAAAACTGCTTGAAGAAATATTTTTTTGGTACTGGAAGAAGAGACAGGTATTTTATGTTACAGTTTGTAAGTGTGTGTGTGTGTGTGTGTGTGTGTGTGTGTGTGTATGTGTGTGTGTGTGTGTTTGTGTGTGTGTGTGTGTGTGTGTGTGTGTGTGGTCCTGGGGATTGAACCCAGATGGATTCTACCTTTGAACTATACCTCCAGCCTGATTTTATTTCTTATTTGGAAACAAGAGTCTCCCTAGGTTGCTGAGGCTGGTCTCCAACCTGAGATCCTCCTGTCTTAGCCTCCAAGGACTGAGATTACAAGTGTGGGCCACTATGCCTGGTTAACAGTTTGTACTTTCTAAAAAGAGCTACACGGTATGTCCCATCCTACACACTCATTTCAAAATGTGACTTCGACACTTCTCCCATTGAGATGTGGAGTCGATATCTTCCCTCCTCCAATAGAGCAAACTTGGGACTTTGGCAGAAAGTGTGCTTTGCTGTTCCAAGGGAAGGTGAGCTACCTTCCCTGGATTTCCTGGGATGGTTCCTTTTTGAGCCCAGCCACCACTTCCCAAGGAAGGCCAGGCAGGCTTCCCATGGGAGGAGAACCAAAGTTGTCAGCTGCAATCAGAGCCCGGCTATCAGCCATGGTCTCCACTATACTCAAAGAGACCCCTTCTCCTCAGAACCCCACCCGAAATGCAGATTTGTGAGCAAGATAAGTATGGTGTTGTAAGTCACTATGATTTGAGGTGGCTTGATATACTCAGTAATAATAATTGGTAAAAATATGCATGTCCTTGTAAGAATAATCATGAATCTGTTCTAATAGATTATCTTTTAAAAAACCCTCAACATTTTAGTTTTTATTATACAAAATAACTTGTCACATATCATATTCCTATTGTCAAAAACTCCTCTAGGCCTAGATTAAAATGCAAAGGTCTGTAAAAATATCTAATGTCTCCTTTTTCTCACCTCATCTTGGACTCATTAAGTATGTCTATGTAAAATAATATTAATTACTGTCATTTTGTTGAGCTGCTTCCCACTTATGCCTAATTAGCATAATTCAGAGTGGCTATCCATACCATTAGGTGAGTGTTAGATTATCTTTGCCATGTTTAATGATTACACTAAATTTCATTTTTGTGAGCTAAACCTTCACAGTTTGATGCTAAAGTACCATGGCTAGTTGCTCACCAAGCAGAGAAATGGAACAGAATGCTTCTGATAAGGTAAAGACAGGAAGAGCCCTGTGTAAATATGTATCTAAGAGAAGTGAGCTCTTGGGCAGCTGATGGTCCAAGCTGTCTGCTGGCCAAGCAAAAAGTGCTGCTGACTGTATAAAAGAAAAGTCTGAAGACCCTGATTGTGACAAGATCAGGAGAATCGTGAGTGTGACATGTGCCATGGGTATACTGATGACCCGGTGTCTCCATTGGCACAAAAAGAGTTGAAACTTAAAACTAAATATTGACTTGATTTCCCTCTGTGGGTCATAGGATCATAAAAGTCTTTGGGGATATTTTTTTTCCTCTTGGTAGGATTAGCAATTCCATTTAAGGTGAGCTCTGTCCCTTGTCTTTCCTTAATAATCAGATGTGAGCTGGGCATGTTGGCACACACGTGTAATCCCCGCACTTGGGAGGCTGGGACAGGAAGATCGCACAGGTTCAAAGCCAGCCTCAGCTACTTAGGCTTTCAGCAACTTAGTAAGACCCTGTTTCTAAATAAAATATTAAATAGGTCTGGGAGTATAGCCCGGAGGTAGAAAGCCCCTGGGTTCCATCCCCAGTACTACATGCACATACACACAAAAAAATTGGATGTGAGAGAAAAGTCTCTCTTGACTTCCTCTCCAGGTTTCTTTTTCAACCAAACAACCACTCACCTCCCTCCAGGGTTATATTCTCTCTACTTCACCCAGCCTTGGTACTGAAGAAAGATGGAGTGAGGGTGAAGAGATATACCTCCTACCCTATCATCTCAACCTCACTGGGACTAATGCATTGGTGGCATCTACATGCCACCAAATATGGTGGTAGTCTTATATTCAAACAGCACATGTGCCAAATCCATTTAGAGCATATAATCATTGATGGGAGACATAAATAGGTTTTGTTTCTCCCTAATGACAGAGCTAATCCTCAAATTCAATTAGTTCCTGCTAATTGCATACATGAATGTATATGAAGTCTTTCCATCTGCCACGGCAATCCCTTCAAAGCTCTTATTAGCACGGAAGAGGTTTTCTGTTTAGAGAAAACACAAACAGCCCCCACCTAGTGTTTCCTCCTGGCAGAAGCCCTCTGGTTTGCTGCCAAAGACCAGGATGTGCTTCCACCAGAAGCAGTGAGTTCCACTTCTTTTATCCATCACTGGAATTGGCTATAGAAAGTACAGAGACCAGATGTCTCTCCAAAACATCCCATTTATTTGTCACTGTGAAACTGTAAGTTGTTTCACACGTCTAAGTTCCATTTTTGCAATTCCACTACGAGCATGAGGGCCATGTCATTTTACAAAAATGAAAGAAATCCTATCTCATTATTTTAGCCATACTGTATCTTTCTCTGAAAACTCTGTGATCCAGAAAATTAATTGTGCTCTGGAGGTTCAACTGAGTTTCATTTTCTTATGCTGTAAAGTTGGGATTGAGAAAGGCATTCCAGGGAGGAGAAGAAAGCGCCCTTACAGGCCCTGCTGTCCACCTGATCAAGTTTGGAGTTTCAAACGTTTTCACATCTCCTTGGGAATCTAATGGTGTTTCGTAGAGATAGCAGAGCCCTGTGCTCAGTAAGGTTGTAGATTACTTCCTGGAACACTGATTATAAGATATGGATAAAGGTTAAAGCAAAGCTGGATGGGTTAATGAATTTGCTTTGGGCATGAGGTTAGTGAAAACAAGTTCACAAGAGGCCAACGGAGTGCACACTTTTCCAACATCAAAATAGGTTACTTTCAGTCAGTTGTGCAAAATATTCACCAACAGTCACAAAAGGGACCAAAAGACATCCTTGAAAATATGTTTTTGCCAACCTCTACAACCCGATATTAATGCTTTCTCCAGTAATAATTTAATATCATTATCTTTGGATTTAGTGGGTCAAGACATTTTTAATATCATACCACCATCAAAATAACATTCAGCTCTTCCCTTAACTAGAAAAAAAGCCATTCCTAATACAGATATTACAGAATCACATTAAATATTTTTGTTCAGTAAATATTAAGCCTGCACAATAGAGAAGGTTTTTCATATTTACAAAGGATTTTAATTTGATTACACCTTACAGAATCCCTGACCCCAAAGTAATTACAATATACAATAACACTTTTCCCTTTTTAACATCTGAATGAGGTGCTACATATTAAAGTGCTTGACATATTACAAACTGATTTGGCAATGTAAGAGATTAAAGAGGAATTCTAGTATTCTCTAAAGGCCCTTCACCCCAGAATGTTAAGAGAATTTAATTTAGACTGACTTTATTTGTTTTTGCTTTACAGCCATTTGAATGATAAAGCTGTTATCTTGAGAGGGTAAGAGAAGCAGAAGAACGAATAAATAAAAACTGACACCTTAGCCTCACAGATGAGAGGCAGGTACCGCAGAGGAAAGGAGTGACCCCTGGTCTGGAGCTCCTCCTGACTTCCCAGGGAAGCAAACTGCAGCGCTATGGCCTCACCCCCCTGTAACGTCAGGCTGCACTCCTCTTGAGATCGGTCTCCTTGAATTCATATGATGTATTTTAGCAGTGTCCTTCAGGACCTCTAAAAAGAAATCAGGTTGGAAAGGGGTGCACATATTTCATTCAGTGAGAGCTATAAGCAGATCCGATGTGGCCCGAAAATGATGGATGTCACTGGCTTTAACCAAACTTCAAGAGCATGTGGGGAATGGTGTTTACAGTCAAGATCCAAGTTCAGAGGAATGTGCACTAGAGCTGAAGAAGATTAGAGGTTTATGGGCCATCTGGTCATCAGGGTAGACTTTAAGCACCTTATCAGTTCCTAGCAGACACTGGACACTCTCTAAGATGAAGGCCTTTCTCACCAAGAAGAAGAATAGTTAGCCAGTGCGTCCTTTACTGGAACAAAAGTAAATCCAAAGAGGAGTTAATGTAGCAAAGGTCACTTTCAGGGAAGCATACCAGCAAAATACAGATATAGTAAAAATGTGCAATTTTTAAAAAGAATTTCTATAGCATTTCCTCCCTTAGTAGTGCAAAGATAGGCAATATAGCTTGTTTGTAACTTAGTTATTATAAAGCATTAATTTTGAATCTTGTCCAATGTTAGTTGGAAGACCAGAATAATTATTTTATTTCTGAAAAATAAAAAATGAGTATTAACTTTCATTACAGCTTGCTAGGTTGTCTAGAAAACATCATGCCTTAGAGTCAAGAACAATGCTGCTGAGCATGTTCAGAAGATTAAGTGCCAAATAGAAAAGGCTTCAGTGTATCAGTAAATCTGCCCTGACACTTAAGAAAGACTGGATTACATTGCATGGTTCCTGCAAGTGAAGAAAGACTAAACCTATTCTTCATAGGAATTTTTCCATTCTTAAGAATGAAAAGAACACCTAGAAAGTTCATACCTATATACTTGAGCACCCAAATGTAGCCCCTAATGGCTAAAAAACCAGTATGATAGAAAGGATGATTTCCTGGGGAGTTGTAAGAAATTGTCCAGAAAGGAAAAGCTTCCACTGGCAGAAAAGATGAGAGCGGGGTCTTCTGTGGAGAAGAACAGCAAGCACAGAGCCTTTGAGACAAAAGAGATATGCAGCTTCCCTTGAAGGGGGTGCCTATGATGGAGGAGGGAGCATTGAGTCAGGTCTAGGGTGACCTAGAGACCCGGCTTAGCCAGTGTAAGGCCAGAGACTCTGCTTCCACTCCATCATGTCAATGAAAATCATCCAGAGACTTCATTTTCAGAATATACCCATGGCCAAAATTGCCACCCTCCTTCTCAAAGATAAAGGTATTTAAAGATACAGCCAATAAATGGCTGCCAGGCCAGATGCCTGAAGATGCCAGTGTCACTGAGTGGGCCATGCTTTTTTCAGAATGAAAAACACCCGGGGTGAGTTAAGGAAGATACGCTTGCTAGAGAGGCACAGGATCTCAGAAAGAAGGCAAAGAGTTCACAGAGACAGAAATGGTTTAAATGACTTTGTGCAATCTTGCAAAATACAATTCAATTGTTTTTGTTGTTGTTGTTGTTGTTGTTGTTGTTGTTGTTGTTGTTGTTGTTGTTACAAGGGCTAAAGCAGTTCCCTTCCCTTGCTAGAGTTACAGAGTAAAAGCAAAGTCACCATACAAGGAGAATTAAGTGGATTCTGGGGATTACACATCCCTTCTGAATAAGCAAGAGGACTTTGATTTGTTCGGAGAAAAGCTGGAAGTTACCTAGTAGTCATGTATTTTGTTAACTTGTTAAAGAAAGCTCCCAGTGTGAAAGCCACCTGCAGAATTTATATACAGACAACTCAGATTTTCTGTCTTTTCTTAAAGAGAGTCCGAGGCTGCTGTGGCAGCAGTGGTGTATGTCATCGCAGGTTAGAACATGTGGTAATTTCCCTGGTGGGCGGAAATTCAGACACACGGCCTGTAGACAATAGCGCATAAAAAGTTTCCGAAAGAGGTCTGTGAAATTTAGGGTGGTAGTTTGGGTTTTTTCTTGTGTGTTTCGTTGCTGGGCTTGTTTCCTAGTGGAGAGGCCTAAGTTGTCCACAGAGCTGAAGAGGCTTTCAAGGCAGTGTGAATGATAGAGAAACCAGGGATGGAGACCAAGGCCATGCCTGGGATTACCCAGCCCGTTTGGAGCAGAGCCAAGGCAGGGGCCTGGTTCCTCCCATCCAGACAAGGCTGCTGTCATGGTGGTCCTGCCATGCATGCTTAAGGGACCCAAAGGAAATGTGTCACCTCATCTCAGAAGCCCATGCAAATAAAAGATAGGAGCTCTACTTATAGAAAAATATATCCCTATTTGGCTATTTGACCTTGATGGCATCTCTGACTCTCTTTGACACTTTTCTGTATCTTTCTTTCACTGATGCTTGCAAGCTTCTTGTGTGCTAGCTATGGAGCTAGAGGCTTGACTTAAATTATTGCATTTAATTCTCACAATAAGTCTATGGGACATGTATCACTATTATCATCCCCATTTGCAGGTTGAAGAAATGAAGGTTTAGTGGTGCTAAGCAACTGGTTCAAGGCCACACAGCTAACAAAGAAGAAAGCCAGGATGGTGGAGACGAGGATGGGAGAGATTTACTAGACAACCTGTTTTCTTAGCAAGGTTTATGGACTGCCTCCCTTATCTGGTTGTGAGACTTTTCAAAAGTACCATGGTGTCTTTAGGTAGTGACCTCAGGTCCTCCTTTCCTGATATTTCGCAGGTCAACCCTGAGGAATTAATTTTTAGGAGCCTCTATATCCTACTGTCTTTTTTTTTTTTTTTTTTTTTTTTTTTTTGCTACAGAGATTGAACCCAGGGGCATTCTATCTCAGAGCTATGCCCTCAGGGCTACACCCCTATTTTATTTATTTTATTTTATTTTATTATTTTTTTAATTTTTTGCAGTTCTGAGATGGAACCCAGGGGCATTCTACCTCTGAGCTACACCCCCAGCCCTATTTTTTAAATTTTTATTTTGAAACAGGGTCTCACTGAGTTGCAGAGGGCCTCATTAAGTAGCTGAGGCTGACTGCGAATCGTGATCCTATTGTCTCAGCCTCCTGAATGCCGAGATGACAAGCGTGCGCCACCATGCCTGGCTTCTATTTTTTTTTAATTTTGAAACAGGTTCCCTTTAAGATGTTGAGGGTTTCATTATAGTGCTGAGGCTGGCTTCGGACCTGTGCCCACCTGTCTCAGCCTCCCTGATAGTGGGATTACAGGTGTGCACTACTGATTCTGGTTTCTTGTAGACTTTTTTTTTTTTTTGGTGGTACTGGGGTTCCTGGAAACTCTTCTACTTCTGGGCTACACTCCCAGACCTAATTTTTTTATATTTTTATTTGGAAACAGGGTTTCTTAAGCTAGCGCAGCTGGCTTTGAACCTGCACGATCCTCCTGTCTCCGCCTCCCAAGCACGGAGACTACAAGTATGTGCCACCACGCCTGGCTTCTTGTAAACTTTTGACTCTGACCAGGAAAGGTGTAGAAAATCAAGTTGCCCTTCTGGGGAAATGAAAGACCTTAACAATAAACTGCTTCTAAGTATTGTGTGGAGTTAAGTTGTCTGGGGAAGGAATGTTGTATGCGAAGGAGGTCATCCTAAAATTTAGGGCACCCAGGAAAATCCTCATTGACATAAGAAGGCTGCCAACAGGAGCATCTAGTCGACTTTATTCTTCTGTGAAAGGGCTGAACAGATGAATGTATTCACAGCTCTATCAGGACAGCCCAGGCCTAAGTCGCTTTGACAGGCAGCCTGGGTAAACAAAAACACAATCAGGAAAAAATGTTTCCAGAGTTCTGGAGCACGCTGGTTAAAGTCACAGAGTTATGACTCTCTTTGTAGGGACTGACTGGAAAAGTGACAAGGCTTTCTAGTCTTTCCCAAGTGGTAATCATGATAAACTCATAGGTCAGGGAAGCTGGCCACTGGTCAGTTCTATGCAAGAGGGAGCCACCAAAGTAAAAAATAAGCTTTAGGTAGAGCACACTGGGCAACATTTTTTTTTTTAAACTGGGGATTTAATCCAGGGGCATTCTACTTCCAATATGCACTCCCAGTTTTATTTTTTAGTCTTTATTTTGAAACAGGGTCTCACTAAGTTAGGGAGGGCCTAAGTAGCTGAGGCTGGCTGCGAACCCATGATCCTTCTGTCTTAGCTTCCCAAGTGCTGGGATTACAAGTGTGCACCACCACGCCTGGCAAGGCAACAGTTTTTAACTAGATCATAGGATTTCTAGTCAGGTGAAAACTAGACAAGTGAAGTAACAAATATCCTTATATGAGAATGCTATTAGGTTAACTATCCATGTACTGACCCAGCCATTGATTACAAAGAGTTTTAATATAATAGTAGGTGTTAATAATATATCTCACAGCGTTATATTTCTCCTGCTTTCAGACAATAGAAATGTTAAATAAACACAGTTTCTTTAAAAAAAAAAAGTGACCACCATTCACTTCTTCATTTCAGCTATCATAAATGACTATGTGGAGACCAGGAGTCCGGGATTCCTCCTTTCGTTTTTAAACACTCTACGGATTTATCTGTAAATAAAATCTGTGACAGATTTGTCACGAGGCAGGGTACCTTGCTTGACCTCTCTCATCTCCCCTCTTAACTGCAAACCAAAAGGCTGGCTGTGTTTCTTCTAAACAATCTCCCCCTTTATATTTTTTTCCTTTCTTATTTTTCCATGCTTTGACTTAAATATTCTGTGGGCCTAAAAGCAATCCAAAGTGATGTTGTAGGTAAATCTCGGTGAAGAGTATTCCCCTCCCACGTACTTACAATCAGCCTTCAAAAGAGGATTAGATAATTATCACCATCAAAGCATTCCAAAGAGACCAAAAGGATCGAGAGAACTGTGTGCTTACAAGAATCGGGGAGATTTCATGAAGGGGAATGGGAGAGGATGGTGGGGGCAGGATGTATCTAAAATAATGTAACCAGATCTTATGAAGTCTGGGAGGAGGGGATTGTTTTGTTTTCTTGTTTTCTCTTTTAATCAATAGTGGACCATCTATTTTCCAAGGATTTGTGAAAGAAGACGAACTAAGTAGAAACCCGCTGTCGTTTTTATTCCCTTCCTTTCACACACAGGCTTTGGGAAGCACCCAGTGAGACCACCGTAAAAGGCCATCTTTTCAGCCCATTAATAAATGAATCTCTTTGGAAATGGACCAGGCCTGACCTACCTTCTACAGCAGGGAACAATATTAATGAGGCTGCAATGGGATTTAAAGATGTTCACTGGAGGTTTCTGTCTGCCAACGCCACATACTGCCGCAAACTGAACAGTAAGACTTGTATAGAGAGAACAGAGTCTGTGCCAGGGCACAGAATAGAATAGGGCAATGTCTCTATTCATTGGGTTTATAATCAAATAAGAAGGGCAACACCACCCAAGGGGAAAAAAATTGGAGTGTACTCAAAGAGAAAAAAAAACAGTAAGTGAATCAGGAAGGAGAAATCATGGGCATTTCAGTTGTCAACAAAATTTATCATTGTTTGTCCTTAGACTCTGCGGAGGTGGCTCCAAGACATAGAAATTAATGAGGATGAAGTACGGACCCGCATGAAGGACAATGAAGGTGCTCTGGCAGAGGGGAGGTAGGAGGTGATACGGGCTGGATGGCTGAGTGGGTACAGGGAGATGGGGTCTGGAACCAAGCCTGCAGGCAGGGAGTAGAGATAATTCACTAAAGCAACATGAGCTAAAGCAGGGTGAGTGCAAGCCTCCAAAGAGAACATTAAGAAGTTGGAATCTAATTAGAAAGTCAATGGGGGATTCCACAGTAAGAAACTGGATGTGGAGCAGAAAAAGAAAAATCTAGAAATTTTGCATGAGAGAGTCTAAACCACTGAGAGACTGTGTACTATGATGGCCAATACTGTAAGCTCTTTCTAGCTAAGCAACTGAAGACTTGTGGATGTTTCCATCTGTACTGCCAGCCAAGTTTACTCATCCCATTTTACTAATAAATAACTTACAGAAAAGGCAAAGGCATCTAACAGTCTCAGTCCACTCCACTCTTCTGGTCCTAAAAATGATCTCCCAACAGTTATGATATTTCCTTAGGGAAATAGCTACCTTTTAATAATTCGAAATTCTAAGGGGTGAAGGTTAATGGCATGAAGCGGGATTTCTGTTTGCTTGATTGTGAAGAATAGGGGTAACAAAAGTAGATCAGGAAGAAATCTGGATTGTTCTTTGGTGTCAAGGCTGCCACTCACTTATGTATGGGAAAAAAATTCCTCATCTTTAGTGATCAATTCCTACCCTGTAAAAGTTCACATAATTAAGAGATCTCTGTTCAATGAACAGAATCATGATTAAAAGTTCAAAAATGAAGCAATGCTACTGAAAGACAAAGAGAATACAAATGAATAGTGAAGAATAAGGTCTAAATCCAGAGTGCCTGAGCTGGTTTCTTTATTCTCACTTTTATTAATCAGGCATGTGATTTTGGACAAGCCACTGAATAGATTTGTGCCTTAGTTCCTTCATCTGTAAAACAGGGATCCTAGTAGGACATATAAGAGATTCCAGAAACAGATAATTCCAGCATTGTGCAACATCTTTCAGAGATTAGAAAAAGAAAAAGCCTATCTCATTTTATGGAGCTAGAGAGATCACACATGTACTCTACAGTAGAAAGGGAAGTGGAAGCCAGTTCTATGCATGAAAATGAATGTAAATATGTTAAAGCATTACCAAACCAGATCTACCACAGTACAGAAGAGATAAATCTAATGATCAGTTCATCTCAGGAATATTATATTTGTTTCCATTACAAAATCCATTAATAAAGTACACCATATTAGCAGTGAACGGGAAAAATGCATGTTATCACTTCAAACGCTAAAGGATATTCAATATTCAGTGTCTATTAAATGTAACAAATTTCAATAAATGGATAGATCCTTAAAAAATATTTACAAAGCAACTACTACCACAGACATTATGACCACCAGAAGGGAACTTCCAACTTAACAGTGAGTCATGGGGAGATTCACTTTGGGAAGGACAAATCAATGATACTGAACAAGTCAGTGACACTGCCTATACGTTCCTGTATTTAGTAATGTGCTGAACATGCCAAAAATCTCACTCATGCCAGAAAAATACACTCAAAGCATAATGATGGGAAAGGAAGAAAATTCTCAGTATTTATAGATAATATTGCCTACACAAAGTTCTTCCAACAAGACCCTTCAGACAAAATTTATGAATTTAACGGTTAGCAGGACTCTTGATACAGAGACAAGATTTTAAAAGTCTATTGCACTATGTAAGCACAGATTACTTAGAAAATACAATTTAAAAATATAACATCTAGGCTGGGCGTGGTGGTATGTGCCTATAATCCCCGTATTTGGAAGGGTGAGACAGGAGGCTCACAGGTTCAAGGCCAGCCTCAGCAACTCAGTGAGACCCTAAAAGTGTTGAAAGTGTAGCTCAGAGGTAGAATGCCGCTGAAAAGAAAAACTATACAAAATGTCACTGAAAGTATAAAGAAAATATATTTAACAAAAAGTGATCAAACTTTTCATGAAGAAAATTATAAAATTGTATTGATAGGTATAAAAACACCAACTAAATATAAAGAGATACAGTTGGGAATAGACTCATGGTCATAAAAATATCAGTTCTTTTTATGCTGATATATAGACTTCTGTAATTTCTATGAAAAAATTTAATATAGAACACTGTGAAAGTTATAGAACAAAGAACATACACATAGAACATATAATAAAATTTATATAAACACATAGAACATATAAAAGTTATATGAAACAAAAAAGGCCCAGGCATGATCAAGATAACACTGGAAAAAATTTCAGATATCAAGATTTATAACAAAATTAGAGCAACTAAAATAGTGTGGCAGCTGGGCATGGTGGCACATACTTGTAATCCCCGTGCTTGGGAGGCTGAGACAGGAGGATCGCACAGGTTCAAAGCCAGCCTCAGCTACTTAGTGAGGCTCTCAGTAACTTAATGAGACCCTGCTTCCAAATAAAATATAAAATAGGTCTGAGTGTATAGGCCAGAGGTAGAAAGCCCCTCGGTTCCATCCCCAGTACCACCAAAAAATCAAAAATAGTTTGGTATTGGTACAAGAATAGCTATTTGGATCAATAAAACAAAAAAGGGAACCTAAAAACCCACCTATATAGGGAGACAGAACAGGCCCTGCAAGTCAGCAAGGGCAGAGGATGGTAAGAGATAGTCATTTATGTATTCAAAAATATCAAGACAAAATTGGGGCTGTTACTACTCACCAAACCACACAATAAATTTTAAGATATTAAATAAGAAGGGAAGCTATAAAAACTTTAGAAAATATTCTAAGACAATATCTATGATTATATTAAGAAAAGATTTAGCTGGGTATGGTGGCACATGCTTGTAATCTCGGTACCCCACAAATTCATATGTGGAGTATGCATTGATTAGTAAAATGATTAAAAGTAACAAAGACATAATCAATACAAACACAGAATAGTCATTATTTAGGAAGAAGAGATGAGACTATAAAAACGCAAACAACATAAAGTGCTCAAGTTATCACCAATGTCTGATTTCTTTTTTTTTTTGTTGGTACTAGGGGACCCAGACCTATTTTATACAATACCCGGAAACAGGGTCTTACAAAGTTGTTGAGAGC
Source organism: Muscardinus avellanarius (assembly GCF_963383645.1). Taxonomy (NCBI): domain Eukaryota; kingdom Metazoa; phylum Chordata; class Mammalia; order Rodentia; family Gliridae; genus Muscardinus; species Muscardinus avellanarius. The sequence goes on from NC_137795.1 coordinate 96,814,433, forward strand.
CTCACTAAGTAGCTGAGGCTGGCTTCAAACCCGTGCAGTCCTCCTGTCTTGGCCTCCCAAGTACTGGGATTACAAGCGTGCGCCAACACGCCTGGCCCAATGTCTGATTTCTTGGTGTGGGGACCACATCGCAGAAGTTGTTTATGGCTGAGACAGGAGGATCATGCAGGATTGTAGCCAGCCTCAGCAACTTAATGAGGTTCTCAGCAACTTGGTGAGAACCTGTTTCAAACTAAAATAGATAAATAAATAAATGAAGCTGCGGATGTAGTCCTGGAGGAAGAATGCCCTTGGTTTCAATCCCCAGTACCTAAAAAAATTAAAAAAATAAAGATTTCTTTGAAAACATACCAAAGACATAAACAATAGAGAAACATTGATGATTTGATTATATTCAAATACAGACTCTGTTCATCTGATGAAACAAAAAAGAATTTGTAAAGATAAACCACAAGGGAGAACATTTCTTTTTACCTAGAATACGTAAAATATGTTTATGGAATCACTAAGAAAAAAGAGAAGCAACTCAGAGGGGAATAACGGGCAAAACATTTCACAGATGAGGAAATACAAGTGGTAAGTAAATACACGAAAAAAGTGCTGGATAAAAATTTAAATCACAATGAGATAACCATTTTGCATTCTCACAAGAGTAGCCAACATTTTTTAATAGGTTAATAGAAATATGAGGATATAAATCAATAGGAACTTTTATCCACTATAGTTGAAAGGACATATTAGAATAGCCATTTGGGGAAATCACCTGATAAGTTCAATATGTGCATGCTTTACCACCTAAGGAAGCCATCCTCAGCTTTAAACCTCAGAAGTCTCAGGCATGAATAATAGAGGGAGTAATGAGAGAGAATATACTAAGTGGTATTATTTGCAATAGAAAAAACAAATAAAACCCTATAATCAACATGAACATTCTGGGCAGCAGATTACATGTATATGTTGGTTTGTAGTTGTAGAGTAGAATATTATACAACATGAAGGAAAAACTGACAAAATGAACATGACATTCACCAAGGCTGAATCACAAAAATTGTTATTTTAAACAAGAGAAACAAACTGCGGAGTCACGTACAAGGATTCAGTTTTTAAAAGTTCAAAACAGGCAAAACTCGATACAAACCCATATACACACACACGTACATGTGGAGTACATGTATACACATACACGATCACATATAAATCCATAGGTGGGATATGCATCCATTAGTAAAATGGTTAAAATCAACAAGGACATAACTAATACGAAGGCAGAATAGTCGTTATATGAGAAAGAGAGGAGACCACAGAAAGGCAAACGACACAGACAGCCCAAGTTTTCACCCGTGTCTGATCTCTTGGTGTGGGCACCACATCACAGAAGTTGCTTGTGGTTATGATGTGATTTGGCGAGGACAAGCTGCTGCAGCCTCACGAGCTTAGAGCATCTCATTGGGTTTCGCCATAGACCTACTGTGAGATCCGTCACCTCCGAGCCCGACCGCGGCCTCCGCCTTGGACCCTCCACGGGAGTGACTGCAGTTGCTACAATTTTATCTCCAGCTACCTGCGGCCCCCGCCCCTGTCTCCTAGGTCACTGTCACAACACAAAAGCTACAGGGGAACTTGACAGCTCTGATTGGCAGCAGGTCTGGGAGCCAGGACAGGAGTGGGATGCACGCCTCCTGTGTTCCAGGGAGAATCAAGCAGATGGTGGGCACTTCCGTGCCTTTTATTCTGCGGGGGCCAGACATTAGCTGGAAGATGACCTTCCCTCAGTGTGTTGGCAAGATGGTGGCTGCGAGGATGGCATTTTGAGACGCTCATGAGCCAAGCAGGCAAAGACGACAGAACAGGACCCAGGGGCTCAGGGCTGGGGAAGCCACCGGGGCACAGAAGGTGGCTCTGGAGCGATTTAAGTGATGAAGTGGTAGGAACCTCGGAGGACGGGCATCAATCACTGCCAGGCTTATCTTTTGACAAGGAGTAGGACCTGGCTTCCAGATGCAGCGTTAAAATGTGATGCTCCCCCTGGAACTTCGCCTGGCAGGTCTCCCGAAGCTTCAGTTTCACTCAGTTAACTAATTATAAGGAAATTTGACGTCGGTATTTACTTTTTCTACAGGGACAAATCATCCCCAGCAAGAGGGAGAGTTGTTATTTTTTTTGTTGTTGTTCTTTTTTGCCATTAAAATGAAATTACTTACACGGCAGTAAATAAACTCTTGTTAGAGGGAAGAGTTTTTTGTTTTTTTTTGGTCCCTTGCTAATGCTATCAATTCGCCTTAACGGTGACAATCATTTCTTTGGTTCCTCGGGGAAACGGTGGATAAAAAGAGCCAGAGTCTGGGTGCTAGAATCAGGTTAGAAAATGAATTCTACTACTTACCAGCTGTGTGACTGTAAAGGCACCTCGAACCTGTTTCCCCAGCTATAAAGTGGGAACTCTATATCCACCGTGTTGTGTTGTTAAAGATGAAATGAAATAATGTAATTGAAGCATTTTCTCACATTGCTTCTGGCATAAGTGCTCAAGAAATTGTAGCTTTTATTCTCAATGACCCTAATACTCTATTATGCAGACAGAGTTGATACATCATGGATGTCTCGTATCACCGGTTCTATATGACTGTGCATCTATGGGGCTAGAATCAAATTGTGCATTACATACCTCATACTTATTCTTATGTAAAAAAGATAGAAAAAGTTTCCAATGAAGGCTCGATATTAATGATAAAGTTGAAAGAAACAGTTCTCCCCTGGCCACTTGCCCCTTCTATTGACTTTTTAAATCCCATATGCAATGCCGGGCGAACATCATTAGTAAGCCCAGGCTTCCTCTCCCCCAGCTGTCCACGTGCTAAAGAATCAGGCTTTTTAACAAATCAGAAGGCAATTACTCAGTTGATTTCTCATGTGAAGTCACGACAATCTATGAAGTACATAGTAGCTACGATTAGCCCCAGTTTTACAGATGAGGACAACAAACCCGCAAACAAGAGGAGCCGGCAAAGCCACTGTACTCGAGCTCTCTATAAAACGTATCTGTAAGAATGGAAAACGCCAGGGTTATTGGACTTTTCAAAGTTAGATTTTTTTTTCCCCAGGAATGAATTCTCATTCAGTGATAGCCAAGGGGAGCAGTTGTTAGAGAGGGAAGTAGGATCAGTGGTGGAAAATGAACAGAATAGAGAAGCAAAAGCCATAAGATTTTATATTCCAATTTCACAATCCATTTGCCCAATATGCCTCAAATTTATCATCCATAAATTTCAGAAATTTGATTCACCACTTTAAAAGTGTACTGCAAAGTCATTATTGTGTACAAGTGCTCTGTAAGACGGGTGATAGGCCATTCAAGAGGATTTATGCTAGCCAGAGAAAACATAAACTCCTAAAAATGCATAAATGCAAGGAAACCTATATTGAGTGATAGAACATCCTATTGAATGATGTTTATATACAAATACATATATCTGCGTATAGGTATATAGATATATAGATGTTGAGAGGGAGGGAGGCTGGGGATGTAGTTCAGTGATAAAGCACTTGCCTAGCAGGTGCAAAGTACTGGGTTAGATGCCTAGCACCATAATAAAAAGAAGGAAGGAAGGAGGAAGGAGAAAGAAAGAAAATTTAAAAACATCTACCACCATAATAAAAAGAAGGAAGGAAGGGAGAAAGGAGAAAGAAATGAAATTTAAAAACAAAGAAAGAAAAAGATGGCAGTATTTTTAAGGATATATGAAGTAGAAAATGATCAGTAATTAGGTAAGATGAGGTAAATCATCATTATACATTTGAACTATTTTTGGAAGAGGAATAGACAAACTCAGAGGCATCCACATGCAATACATTTCTCGAAGTCACAGAAATATAATAGCCTTCTAATTTGGATAATGTATCTTCAACTAATTACATTTAACCATTGTTAAAATAATCAATTCTGAAGTGCTCTTAATACTGAGAGATTCTTTCTGGAGGTAGTCACCTTTTAGGATTTCAAAGGACCCTGACATATGGTCTATGATATCTCATAACCCCATAAGGAGTTCTAGTGGACTAGAGAATTGCGATTTAGAATTTCCTGTCCCCTCTTTTTTTTTTCTTGAATGGGGGTTAAGTTATTATAGATAGAAAGGCAAAAGGAACTGAAGGTCATTAAGGGGAAACTTAGTTCAAAATAAAAACAGACACAAGTTTTTAGTTTATTATTTGAACATGGAAGCCTGATGGCCTATAAATATGCAATCAAAAACCTACTCACACCAGCAACAATCAGCAAAATAGCATATAATAATGGTTTGCCATTAGGTGGTTGATTACCTAATTCTGACTTAATGGTCCTGAACATAATTTCTCTGTGATTCTTCATAGAAAATGATACAACTCAATTCCCATATTGAGATGGGATTTCATGATATGGAGCAAGGGAGGCTGCCTAAAGCTCCATTTCCATTTCCTTAATTCATTCATTTAATAAGGATTTTTTAAAAAAATACTTGCTATTTGTTGGAAACTATATCAAAGAACACACAGTCTAATAGGAGAATCAGCTAAATAAAGTATCAGGTTTATGTGGTAAGCCCTAAAATGTAGAAAAAATATCTTGCAAAATGGATGGTGGGTCAGAAAGCTCTCACAGAAGATGGGGTAAGGTCACCAGAAATTGTCTATATGGGAAATAAAGAGTAGTTTCCTATAGGGAGAGTGGTAGGGGGAGACACCAAAAATATGGTGAGCTCCAAAAATTAGATGTAGTGTCATGTGGCGGAAGGAGAAGAGTAAAAGATGGCACATGAAATAATTTGCAGTGGAGGAAGATAATCATTCTATCGTTTGGGGCTTACTAGTCCATGTAAAAATCTAATACTGAACAGCTAAACACACACTTATTAGTCTGCTGGAAAGATTTCACCTTACAGCTAATGGGAATAGATTTCTTTTATGAGCGTTTGGTGCTATACACAGTGAGCTAGAGGAAGGACATCTATGGGTATGGATACCAATTATGAGACAATCTCAAAAGTTAAAGAAAGACAGAAAGGGTCCTGAAACTAAAGCCACACATAGACACTTGTAAAAACATAATTATGTAGCATTAAGGACCCATTGAAGCCATTTTCTGTCTTTTTTGATGAATTATTGAATAAATGTATAAAGATTAGAGGAGACATAACTAGGTGTTTTATCCTTTCAGTGAAATAGCTGTTTCTTAAAATAAAAATTCACCTCAACTTGGCAACAAATCACATCACATACTAATTAGTTTCATTTTAGACTTAGAACACTCTTCATATGGGTGCACTAGGTCATGATCACAGTTTCCAATCTGGAAGGGCTTTGGGGAAATATCTCCTACTTAGAGATGACAATCAAATTCAGAGTTGATACATGACTAGTTCAAAGTCATGATAGGTTTCTGGTTATGGGACAAAATCAGACATAATACAGTAAGCTTCATAATCTTTGTGAGCCAAAATGACTATAGCAGATTTGAAAATAATCCAAGATATCAACTTCAGCTACAGTGAATTAAATTTTTAAATGTATTGACATTTTACCCTTTCAGTGAAATGCAAAGACCTGGGCTCAACTTTTAATCCTGAATTAGTATAAACAAGACAGATCCTTACCATGATCTTCTGAAGAGACTGGTGACCTAAAGAGAGAAAACAAGCATGATAAATATTTTGTGTATGAAAATGGTAACAATTGTCACAAATGATATTTATAAAAATTGTACTCACCAAACGCAGTTAAATGGAAACTCAATGTGGTAGACAGTGTAATTACCACACTGGTTTCATGGTATCTTACAATCAATATCCCCTAATTCTCAGATGGATTGAGTTGGGTATAAGGAGTTATTAAAATTTCATTCTATGCATGATTTCACAGAACTACAAAAAACTTAGTTATCACAGAAGAAGGAAAAATAGAAATATGGTTTTGGGTGAAATTTTGTGGTATCACCTAGTGCCCAAAGTCAGTCCTCCAGGAATGTAAAGATACACTAGATTATGTGATTTTAGGTAAAAAGAGATCTACTTGATCAGTACAAAGTGACAGAAATAAAAGAAACGGGGCACACTTTTATTATTATTGTTTATCCCACCCTTCACGGAATTTAGTATTTGAGTGGGCTTGAGAACCTGTGCGTTGACCTTAGGTCTCTTAACCTATGAGAATCGGGGTGAGTCATTTGGAGGTAACTGTGGGTTGTTTTCTGGGGGGTACTAGGGATTGAACCCAGAGGCATTCTACCTCTGAGCTACACCCCCAGCTTTATTTTTTATTCTTTATTTTGAAACAGGGTCTCGCTAAATGGCAGAGGGTCTAAGACCTCTGGGGTCTCACAAACTTTCATAAATCAGTTGTTCTTGCACATACCATCTGTGAGCTCCCCACATGTGAGTTTGGCTCTAATTATGGCAGTCAGATATCATATGAGGCATCATGTCAACCATAAAAACTTTTGTTTCCTCAGATGGTTCCTAAGTGAGACACCATGAGCGACACAGACACTGCTTTGTTGATTATTTCATTTTCAGCTTCCAATATTACAATTTGACCACTAGCGCGTTCTTTTCTGGGGAGAATAAGAGACATATGATACTGTATTTCGGGTTGTTGGGATTCTGAAGGAAAAGACAAGAAACTGCATACCCCCCCTAGTCGAGAGGGGTCCTTTTATCTAAATGGTTGGCATACTGGAGTCTGTCCCAGGGAGATGACCAAAGATAAACTCAGGAGTGCAGGGAAAAAAACATCTATTCACATTTATTAATATTTATGAATCTTGAAGACAAATGTCGGGGCAAGAATCATTCAGTGGATTTACAAGTGGTCGAAGAAAGCTTTTGGCTCCTCTGGATGCTTGACATCGCTCTACTTTCATCTACTAACTAGTAATGTTAAGTACAAAGACAACAGTGAAGGAAAGAAAAGCTTGAGCCTCCATGAGTGGCAAAGTGGCTAATCATTTCAACCTCATTGGTCCTCTCGAGTAGATATTCACATGAAAACTACAAAGTCCCAAAATTCGTTGGCAAGAAAATTGGCATTCTGGAGATGGAATGAGAAGTGATGAATAGAACTTCCCGGAAGCACCTAGACACTGCTGCTTGAGAAACACCTTGGTTTCCGGGTGGAGTTGATTCATCTATCCTCTAGATTCTCCCTATTTTATACCATCCACACATTGTTTTTTCTACTGGGTTGAGATCTCCCTGCAGACTAGGATTGCCCCTTATTTAGAATAAGTGAGCCCTTGATTTCAAAGAAAAATTTTAATATTTTTATTAGTGCATTGTAGTCACATATCTTAACGGAGTACAAGATAGTACTCCATTAAGTATACATGCATATATTACATTTTCCCCTTTCCCACATTTTTAAATCAAATCAATTTCAGTACCACTATGTCGATATTCAGACACATTCCAGAGCTGTCCAAAAAGTCACTCTGTAGCCAGGTGTGGTTGTGCACACTTGTAATCCCAGTACTTGGGAGGTTGAGACAGGAGGACCACAGGTTTTAGGTCATCCTCAGTTACTTAATGAGGCTCATGGATACTTAGTGAGACCTTCCGCCATTTAATGGGACCCTGTTTCAAAATAAAGAATAAAAAATAAAGCTGAAAGTATAGCTCAGAAGTAGAATGCCCCTGGGTTCACTCCCCCCCAAAAGTCCCTATGTTACCTCCAAATGACCTTCAAGATAACTTTGACTTGCTGCTAGGCCAGCTGTGGGAGAGAAGACTTCCCTCAGACATGAGCCAGAAGACCCAAGATGGTTACCACGTGGGCACCTTCAGCAATAGAGACACCCATGATTTCTTGTAAGGATTAGACAAAATGAAAGAACGGGAGTGTGTGGAAGAGAGGGTAAAGTGGACTGGAAGACTAATCCAGAAAGATGTACACTTGACCTAAGAGGAGCTAATTTCTGAAGCTGCTGAATACATAAAAAAGAATTAGCAACAAGGAAACATCTTCTCTCCTGGTGTGTTCAGATCAGGAGTAAACAAAACCATGTCTTGGATTGTTTGCAGTTAATTTTTCCCAGAGCTACAGAAACAGAGAAGAGTCCATGCTAAGGTCCAGCTAAATGCCGCAGGTGGACAGCCTACGAAGCAGTCTTTGCTGCCTTTTTGTAAAAGCAAAGCACTAATATGAAATCTGAAAAGTTCCAGATGGCTCCATTAAAGTCTCAAGGGGATACATTCTGCAGCATATCCAGGCAGTTGGGGAAGAACTATTGATTTCAGAGTGTTTTGGAAGGATTAGTCATGTTGAGTTTCTGTGCTGAATGTCTCCCACACGCCTGGATTTGTGGAATTTGAAGGCATATGGAGTATTTCAATCTTCACTCCGTATTTCACCTTTCACTCTAACAAGTCACTAAATTATACTACTGAGACATGCACATCAGCCATTATTGCTGGAAATGGACATAAAAAGTTTTACAGAACTTTGCTTAGGAGAGAAGAAATCTCCTGCAATCAGCAAAAGAAGTAGTTATTTTTGAAACTGAGGTTGAGTCTCAAGAGCAGATCATCTTCCTCCGCTCCATGTGACAAGTGAGACACACAAGAAAGCTCACTGCTCATTCTTCCCACTACACCCGAAAGGCATGTGGTTTTGTCTCAAATTTTTTTTTCCCACTTATAGTTCAACTTGGAGCACATGCCCTCAGAGTAAATTATCACTAGTGCTCAAATAACAACATGACTTACTGTTCTCTTTGTCCCTGATCTCTTGTTCTTTATCATGATCTCAGACCATTTATGTTTGTGCTGTTTTATTTATTCAGGTATTGATTTTTACATTTTTATTTCATTCGAATTTAGCAAAGTAAAAAACAAAATTACAAAGCCTCAAATTCAAACCCTGCATGTAACTTTCTCCTGTTTCATGAAACCTAAATAATGGTTTTGCATGCTTGAATCTTTCGATTCAATTAATTACTTGAAACCCCTTTCAGGACACCATCACATGACATAGGTCCTATGTCACATGACAGAGATACAGAAAACAAGTTCAAAGGGATGAAGAAAAGTACCCAAGCCAATGATTATAATACAGTGGAAAAATATAATGACCAGAATGATAGGAAGAAAAGAGGAAGAACAGATCAGGGAGAAAGATTAATTCAGTTCTAACCAAGGGAAAGTAAGATTCAAAAAACAAGAACTATTTGAGCTGACTTTGAAGAATAAATAGGAGCTTATTAGATCAGTGAAGAATTCTAGGCAGATGAAATGGAATATGAAAAGGAGTACAGATATGAAATCTCATAGTATGCTATCAGATATACAAGGAATTCAGTATTACTAACATGGGAAGGAATTATAAAAGGTAGGATTAGAGAATAAAGAGATGGGGGCATTTCATAGGCTGCCTGTGGGACCATTTCAAGGTATATATATATATATATATATATATATATATATATATATATAGTGTGTGTGTGTGTGTGTGTGTGTGTGTGTGTGTGTGTGTGGTACTGGGGTTCCTGGAAACCCTTCTACCTCCAGGCTACAGTCCCAGACCTATTTTTATATTTTTATTTGGAAACAAGGTCTCTTAAGCCAGCGAGGCTGGCTTCGAACCAGCGAGATCCTTCTGTTTCCGCCTCCCAAGCGTGGGGATTACAAGCGTGTGCCACCACGCCTCGCAAGGTGCCTATAATTTACCTTCTGAGCTAAATGAAGAAAGCTTTCAGAAATCACATAGTCTAGATTGTACTTTTAAATGAGCAAGAAGGCAAATTAAAAGGTAGAAAAAAACTTAAAGACTGTCTTTGCAAAACTTCCATGTTAATAAGCAGAAAAAAATCTGTTTTTCAATTCTCTTTGAAACCCATGAAAAATAAGAGAGAGTAAGAAAACCAGTAAAGGAAACACCATCTTTGATTAAAGTAGGTCTTTATAAACTTTAACCATCATATATTAAGGAGAGCTACTAAATAGAGTAAAAACTGGATCAAATTTCAGAGGAACAAAGAGTTTGACCTTAGCTGAAAAGACATGATTCCATCATATACCACAATACCTATGGCAAAATCACTGTGATCTAGGTGTCCTGCTGGTCAGAACCACAGAAGAGGCTGCTAATTAAGAAATCTGAAACAAAACCCAAAGTCAAATTTCCAGCCGTGCACCCATCCATCAACTAACCCCAATTATCCACCCCATCGGAGAAGTTCCAGTAAGAACTCACCCAATTCAAATGCTGTGAATAACCAGCAAAAGAACAATCGTGATATCTAGGCAAAAATACTGCAGGAAGAAAACCAAATATAGTCAGAACACACTAAAAGGATAAGGGCAAAAGGCCAATAAAAATATTAACGAATCTCCATGAAATTTATAAATGTGCTGCCTCCGCACTCTGCTTGGAACACTGCAGGTAAATAAGCCAGTCCTCAGTTGCAAAGTTCTTGCTGGGGAACTAAGCAAGTCCCCAGGTTCGCATAAAAAAGGCAACTCTGTGCATGCATTTTATCAAATTTCCCTTTTTATATATCTGCTTTCATCTTTACCTTCTGCCTTTTGGGGTGAGCACTACTGCCGACACACCACTTTCTCTAAGCTTGGGGTGAAGACATCCTATGGGGGGGGGACAAGGAGAAGCCTCTAGAATCTGGCCTTAGTAAACTTTCAATGTTCTTTCCCTCTCCCTTCTGTCATTTTTTAAAAATATATTTCCTTTTCCCCTTCTCTGATTACAGCCCTGAAAGTTCTCTGGGCTCTTCTCCTGTATCCTTCTTGCCCTGGTGGAATCCATTCTTCATGGTAAACAATCCCGCTCAGGTGCCAGCACCCTCGCTCCCCTGGTGACACGCAGGCGCATTCAGGGCTGGCCCTTGCTCCCTGCTCAAGACACGATGCTGGTTCTCTATGAAACCCCTCAGAAGTTCCAGTGGAAACCTGTTTCATGGTTGAACAATCCTTCCAGGGCCATTTCAAGAGCCCATGTCACTGCTGTGGAAATATTTTGTTTTTCTTCTATCATCCCCGGAAGGGGCGACGCTCCGCACATTCCAGCCATGTTCTGAAACTGCTGATGGACAAGAATCTTCACTTAAACCAAGTAAGCCGAGGGGTGATTTAATGTGCTTTGACAGCAGAGCTGCCGATGACTATCTCTGGCCCACAGCCTCGCTCCCTCCAGCTTCCCTCAAGGGTGTGCCCGGCCTGTCCCTAGAGAACTGGCACACCAGGCCAATGACATCATTTTGAGGAAGAAATTGAGAGATCCTGGATGGAAGTGACATCCTTGCCACTATCGCTTCGGCCCCAGAGCATCTCTAACGAGGCAAAACAAAACCAGAAATCCCTTGGCCCCGAGGAGGATCCCCATCAAAGAGATAATCCTCTCTCTGTTGGCTTTGGTTCCCCTCATTATGAATATGTCTCTTAAGACAATGAACAAAGCGAGTTCAGTAAAAGAGAGCCGGGGAGAGCCAGAGAGATGAAAGTCTCAGCAACTGCACAAAGTGCCTTTGAGATGAGACAAAGACAAACACACTCTCTATTCAAGTGGCCACAAACCCATTCAGGGGCCGCCAAGGGGCCCCGAGGTGATGCTCACCACCAACAGAGGCGCGCGGAACGGAGCTCGAAGCCCAAAAGACACCGAGATGGGTGTCTGTGTGAAGATAAGGATACAACGCCCCCGATGCACAGAGAAAAGGCTGTTTGCTGAGCTCCTTGTTTAAGGGAAATACCCACTAATTCTTTTCCTTCTCATGTCCTAGTCTTTCAGAAGCCCCTATCCAAACATCTACACCAGTGACTCTCAGTTTGCAAAATATCGTTTATGTTTTAAAGGTCTATTCCCTTATTTAGGTATATTTGGCTTTCAAAAAAATAGAGCCGTTTCACCATGAGCTTGAACAATCTGATTTCTCCTGAGTACCCTCCTTCATCAGTTTGCCAAGAGAACCCTAAAGGCCCTTTGAGTTTGAAATGTCACTGCCACCTACTGTTAGTTCCCAAGAACTCCAACGGAATGAGGGGAGAGGAAATCCTTTGAAACATAGAGCTAGAGAGGGATGTGGAAAGTGGGTAGCGGGTTCTAAGCTGAAGTAGGTAAAAGAAGGAGATGAAGTTGAAGAGATTAAAATGCAACCGGAATATTCAGTATGAGAAGCTGGCCATTTGACTACACATTAGCATTTTGAAGATGAAATAAAAAGACTTGTGCCTAGCATGGTCACAGAGCAAGAAAGAATGTGAGGAGTGACACTGGAAACCAGTCTTTGCAGTACATTTGCCTACCTGCTTTCTAAAAAGGGAGAAAATAAATATTTTAAAAAGACATATTCTTCTAAAATCTAACCAAAAGAGACATAATCACAGAGATCCAGTGGTGAGTATCCTTTAAAAAAAAAAAAGTGAGTCCTGGGCTTTATCTTAATGATTCAGGGAGCCCTGGCCAACGGCTCTTGTTGAGACACAAATTTGAATTTGGTAAACGTTCCTGTCCTTAGGAATATGCTGAACCATGAAGCTATGGGTGTGAACACAAGACACGTGAGTACCACACTTAGTGTTAACATGCAGACATAGAAAACGGGCCATCTCTCATAGTCACCATTCAGGATATTTGGGTTCTAACTTGGGGTGCTGTGGCAATGGATGAAGGACTTACGCACAGCTGACTACTTTTAGGATTCAGGAAGGTGCGACCACAGATGAGCAAATAAGGCGACCTAATTGAGGGGGGTGGGAGGAGGAAGAGGGGAACTCCCTAATGTACACAATGTGCATTCACTAACATATCAAAGTCAATCAGTAAGCCAAACATGAGGAGGGAGGGGGAGGGAACGGAGTGGGAATTGAGGAAGGGCCCAGTGTGTGCTTGTATGCCTCCACCATCCTGTACCCACCTTGTACTTCCACCATCTTGTACATTAAGATGTATGGCTACAATGTACCCATAAAAATAATAAATTAAAAATGCCAGGAGAAAGAGGGGAGGCTGCATGACCTCTCCTCCTGGAGATAGTGTCATGTATCCCAGCTGTTCTCCTGTGGAGATCTCCTGCCACCCCAACCATTTCTTAGGAAAGAGCTTATTTATGCCACTGGGGTGGGAAACAGGATCTAAGAGGCGTCTGTCTTTTCCCAGCCCTTCTGTGCTCAAAGATGGGAGAAATTCTCAGTAAGATGTTACAAACAAGAAGAAACAGTAACGGAGCTGTGTGATAATTTTAAAAAAACGAACATAAATTAAAGTAATTTTGAGAACAAGCAGTGAAAGTGTTCCATAGACTGACTGCCTCTCTCTCTCTCTCTCTCTCTCTCTCTCTCTCTCTCTCTCTCTCTCTCTCTCTCTCTCTCTCGAATAATTCAATGTTTGAGTGTTGGATGCAGCTATGAGTGTCACTCCATTCAGCAGATGTAGGAAAGCCTTAGATTGCCCCCCTCCCACTCTCAAGGAATTCGAAGGCAGCTGTGTGATGTGTCCTAGTAAGGAAGTGGGTACTAGAAAAAACTAAGATTGTGTTTGCCCTTGATGTTATGTATGGGGATTAGCTGAAGAAGCAGAAAAGTGGAAAAAAAAAAAAAAAACGGGGGGAAAATGTGTCTTCCATTACCCTGATTTCCAAACAAGTAGTTTCTCCATCTTGACTTGGTCTCTCAGAGGGAGGCATAGGTTCCGGAGCCCCAGAGGTTCCTCAAAGACCCTCTGCACATGGTATAACCTCCCCTCCACCTCCATTTCTAGGGGCGGTTCCACCTCACCTCCATATCCCTGCCCCTGCCCCAAAAGGCACTGAGATACCTGGTAGGATTTCAGAATGATCAGCCGTTCCCACTTTTAGATCCATTTGTTCACCTAACACAGGTACACAGAGAAACGTGACTCTGGGAATATGTTTGAGAAAGCAGCAAAAAAAAAAAAAAAAAAACTAAGGTTATTCTGGAGGTGAGGATGGGGGGCGGGGTTCATCAGAAGCCAGAAAGTACTAGACTCTGAGAAAACAGGGTAAATGGAATGGCAGGCAGAGGACAGGACACAGAAGCCCACGAGGACCACCTTGCTCTCCTGGAAACTTCTCCTTACAAACCCTGGGGTCTGTGCCCCTCTCTGAGCAGGCAGAGAGGATGGGAAGAGGTAAGGCTGAGCTCGTAGTGAGCTGATTCCTCAGAGGCATTGAGAGTAGAGGGAGGGATGAGGTCAGTCTTTGCAGGGTTGACCCCAGGACCGGTGGTCAAAAGAGAGGAGTCATTTGCAGAAATACTTCATGTCATAGGTAGACATGCTCAAGTCTGAGCCCCAATCCTGAAAGGCACCTCCCACATTCCCCCGTGTCTTCCGAGCCTGCTCTAGAAACCCAGGGACTTGGCAGAGACATCCTGAGGGGACTGGATTACACAGCGTAGAATCTGGGAGAAAGAATAACTTGAGGGCTGACTTAACCCTGGATGAAATTTCCAGAAAAGAAGAAAAAAATCACTGTCACCATCCTCAGAAACCATGCCCATTCTTCTGATAGCAAGGACATTTCCCCAGGATGTTGTAGGGATTATCATTATTACTCCTGACTAACTTCTTTCCTTGTGCTCAGGAGAAATGGGCCCTCAGAGAGAAGTGCCATCTTTTTGTAGAACTCTCATTCTTTACATTGATGTCTACGTGTTTTAGCTTGGATATCATCCACCTCAACCAATATCCCTGCTTCATTTATCAAATTGATAAGAGTCCATGTCAAGCTGTCACCACTAGGCTTTAAGGAAGATCGAGTGATTGGATTAGGACCCATTGTACAAAAATGGATGGCTTAGGGACACTGCCACCAGCACAGAGCAGCTCTAAAGGAGGAAAGATGGAGTGTACACATAAGACCCACCCACCTCCAACCGCAAATGCTGTTTTTACATTGGCCTAGCTTCCGAGTACAGAGGGAGACAAAGTTATCTTTGCCCCAGCTGCAGATGATGCCGAAGTGGGTTTGTCACTAAAGGGTGTCACCTTGCCAGCTCTCCCTAATGCGCCAAAGTGGAATGTATTGTCAGGAGAAAAGAGAAATCTCCTTTGCTTTATTTTGTTTTGTTTGGTTTGGTTTGATACTACGGATTGAATCCAGACATATTCTACCTCTGAACTACATTCCCAGCCCTCTTTGTTGTATATTGTGAAAGAGGGTCTCAGTAAGTTTGCGAGGGTCTTGCTGAGTTGCTGAGGCTGGCCTCAAAGCTGGGATATCCTTGTCTCAACCTCCTAAGTGCTGGGATTACAGGTGTGATGTAGCCTGCCTGACCACTGTTTTGTTGTTAAAGGAGTGTTTGATCATTTCTGGGGTGTGTCTATCTGCTACTTCCAGGCTACCTGGTCACCTAACAACAGGTGGCTTCTCTGCATGTATTGGCCCATACTGCCTCCTGCTCTGTCTTAACCTTACCTCCTTTTCTTGGAAATTTCTAGCAGGTTCTGGGATTCTGTTCCACACAGAAACTTTTGAGATTTTTATTTCCCATGTGCCAAGGGACCTCCCTCCTTTCAAAGAACATCTAAAACCTCATCAAGGACTAAAGTACACAGATAGAACCCAGATATCCAGGGATGTAATGCTGGAGCCATCTCAAGGCAAAATCTTCTCAATATGATCCTTCCTGTCCACCCTACCCTACCGCTGAGCCTATCAGCAATGCCAGTAACTTCCAGTGTCCACCAGAGTTATCTTCTGTTTTCTCGCTTATTAAATACCAACATTACCCCGAGTCAGAGATTCAAGTTCATCTCTATTACTTTTATATCTGATATCCCTAATCAGCCACAGCCATTTGTACTTTTAGATCCGATGGATTAAGTTGTTCAACTAAACCAGAAACAGAGAAAACAAAAGTTTGGGTATAAGTTTGAAAAAGCAGCAGATGGACTGAAGGGTTATTTTGGAGGTGAGTTTGAAAGAGAAAAAGATGGTCATCCGAAGACAGTTGTCAGAAGATGCTAGACTTATTACCATCATCTTCATAATTACGGTGCTAGGCATTGAGCCCAAGGGCATTCTATTTTTGATCGATACCCTCCAGCCCTGTTTTTATTATTATTTTTTAAATTTTGAAATAGGTTTGCCCTAAGCTGCCATGTATCTCACTATGTTGCTGAACCTGATCTTAAACTTACAATCCTCCTGTCTCAGCATCACAAGAACTTGGATTACACTGGGCTCGCCTTTATTAATTTGATATATGATATCCTTGCATTAATGTATCTATATTAAAGTTTTCAACATAAAAGTGGACTACACAGCCTAACAAAAACCTCAACATTTTACATATTGCTTGTTGTAATAGCTATGTGATTAGCTCTGGGTTTACTATAGCAACACAAATACATAACTATCTATTTTCTTTTGAAAGAGTATCTATTCTCTAGTATCCAACATCCATCCATTCATCCCAGTAGCCTCACTGAATGCCTGCTATCCCAGGTATAGTAAAATGAACAAGGGTAGATACAGAATGACTAGCACATGGATGGACCGTTCAAGAAACTCTGTTTTTAAAGAAGAATCCAATCAATTTTTGCTCCCCTTCCCAGTATTCCTCAAGTGTGGGTAAGGAAGGCTGTCAATTTTTACAAATGAAAAAAAGATGGCCATTTAATAGTAATAATATTTCCCAGTGTTGTCATTGTTGGCAAAACCTGGAACTCATAAAAATAGAAGGCCAGGACTTCCCGGCATCGTTTAAAAAATGTGTGTTTAATGTTAAAGTGCATTTATACCAGCAATTTTTTTCCTTTCAATGTCAACCAAAATCAGATCGGGTGCATAGAAAATTTTCATCTGGCTGTCTCACTAACCGAACTTGGAAATGTGACTCCATTTCTGCCAATTGCCTTAGGATCCCCATATGCATAAGTTCTTGAGGAGCAATTATGAAAGGAACATAGCAAAACATTTTATTAAATGTTTTGCACATATATAGAAATAGGGTATTATTGTGTACTTGGCTAACTAGAGTAACAACTTGAGGTGAGGCAAAGAAAAAAAGAAGAAAGGAAGATACATTTCAGCTATCCTGTGTGTGGTTTTTCTTTCTTTTTTATTTGATCTGGACTGATTATCGAGGGTGAGCAAGAATTAGACCAGTCAAAGGTAAGCAGGGATGGGACCGACTATCTTGGTGAAACAGATGCCAGGAACTATCTCGGTTCTGACAGGGTTGATTTCATCTCTAAGACATATCCCAGTGAAACCTGCCTCCCACTAAGAAGATTAATTTTCTTCCTCTTATCTGATTGTAATGCTCAAAGGATATCTCCACAACCCAGTCATCACCCAATCATCCATCTTTCTGTTGAGAACCCAGAGCTTTGACAAAAAGCACAACTCTCCTTCTTCTAAGGGTCAGGTCATAACCTAATATTCCCAGAAGAAACTAGGGAAAGAAGATAGTTGAGAGCCAGATAGAAGGATCAGATGGGACGGGGGTGAAGCTATTTCTCTGGGTTCAACCCAGAATGTCTGAGTTTCTAGAAGCAGTAAAGTTCCAGGGTTATCTTCTTTAAATATAGTGATTCAAAATTGTAGACTGTACTAAAAAAGCTATTTTTTCAAAGTACTAATATGCATTTTGAATTTCCTCAAATAATTTCTCAGTCATATAAATTTCCTCAAGCACACTTCAGGTAGAGTGATGCTAAACTATTATCAAATGTTTCCAGTAATCTGAGGATATTTCTAGTTATATTATGAAGAAAAGAAGATACTTATCTGCTCATGTTGTAATAGTTTGATAAAAAATGCAAAGAGCTGTTTAAAAGTTTGTGTTTCTCTTTTGAGGCTATTTTTATTAATTCTTAAATACTCATCCTTTCAATTCAAAAATAAGAAAATGAAGTTGAAAGGACACAGCAAGTTCCATTTTTTCTTATTTCCAGAACACCTTTTTACAAATGTCTATTATAATATTTATTGGCAGTAACTGAAACAATTGGTTTATGTTATATTTCCCCTTTGAATATAAATTCTTCTAGTGCAATAACTGTTTCTTATTTGGGTTTATAGCTTCAGCTCCTAGCCATATACATTGAAGATAACCAACACTGATTTACTTAATGGATGACTGTCAGAATATTCCAACTTGTTTCTCAGAACTCAAAATCATAAATGCTCTACCACACATAAAAAGCCCATTAGCCTTGCTCAGCTGATCCAAGATGACAGATAATCTGCCTAGACACAGATGTCTGGATTGAATGTCCACTCCTTGCTTGCTCATTGTCTTAGGGTACTCCTTAGTTCAGTGGTAAAATACTCTATTTTTCCTTTTGTGATGGTCCTTCATCTTAATTCTTTCAAGGTTAGGACTTAAGGATACCAAGAAAATGTACACATATTTTGGTCAATCTGACAGTTTCTCATAAACCACAAAATATAAGAGCTGGAAAAAAAAATGTTCTTCCGATTCAGAAACAAAAGCCAGTCAATCCCCAGACCCTTCACTTGCCTGAGGTTAACCAGCCTGCCTCTTTTCAAAGAGTACTCAGGAAAGGATATGTCAGAGTTTTCATTCATTGCCCATTTTCTTATCTCATCGACCCTAAAGTTATGGGGGACTGTGCTTCCTTAGGATCCACATAGATTCTGTCTGCTCAATTTAAGTTAATTCCTTCCCTATTAGTCTTCTGTCAAAATGAAATAAAGTCTTGTCACTAGTGGTACAGGTACAATTAATGATAGGGGACGAATACTCCCAGAATTGTGTTATTTCAAAGAGAACTTCCTTAGACAAGGAAACCATTTTTTTTAACCAAAAGACACATTGTGGTCCTAGCAATAAAATGTGAATCAACCACTGCTCATCAATTTATTTCAAATTCAGTTTGTCATGACTGTTCTTTAGTATGTTCACAATTTTGAAGACGTTGCCTGTGTTGTACACCCTCCTTTGGAATTACATTTCTTCCTAGAGGACATGTGGATAAGTGAGCATGTATATATCTTCCTTAAAAATTATGTTTCTAAAAGGAAACAATGGAGGGAAACTCTCTAAAGTGCATGATGTACTTAAATAACCATATCAAAGTCAATCACTAAGCCAAGCATGGGAAGGAGGGATGGGGAGGGAATGGGGTGGGGATGGGGTAATGGGTGATGTGTGCATGTATGTCTCCACCATCTTTTATCCCATTAAGATGTATGACTACAATGCACCATTATAAATTTTTAAAGAAGAAGACCCCCCCAAAAAATAAAAGGAAACAATGTAGATGTCACCAGTTTCATTAATGATAGGGAACTCATCCTGCTTTTTAGGTTCCTCTCACACTCCCTGAAGAAAGACAGAAGTTGATGCACCTAAAAAATTTAAATGTTAAAACTCTAAGAGCTTGAGGAAACCCAAGCATTTGATAGAGAAGGGGAAGAGAGTGTCCTTCAGAGAAAGAGTAAACTGGAGAAAGCATTGGAGTTGTCTTCCATCTGCCTTCCATATTTTTTTTGTAGTATTGGGAATTGAACCCAGGGTTATCCTACCTCTGAACTACACTTCCAGCCCTATTTAGTATTAGTATTAGTATTAGTATTAGTATTAGTATTAGTATTGCAGTATTGGGGATTGAACCCAGGGGCATTCTACCTCTGAGTTACAACCCCAGCCCTATTTTTTATTTTGAAACAGGGTCTCACTAATTTGTAGAGGGCCTTACTAAGTAGCTGAGGCTGTCCTCGAACCTGCAATCTTCCTGTCTCAGCCTCCCAAGTACTGGGCTTACAAGCATGAAACACCACACCCAGCTTTATTTTTTGTTTTGAAATAGGGTCTTCTTAGGTTGTCAAGAGTCTTGAAAAGTTCCGAGGCTGTCCTAGAACCTATAATCCTTCTGTCTCAACCACCCCAGTACTGGGATTATACACATGCACCACCACACCTGACACTCAGACCATTTTATTCTTTTTAATAGGTCTTCTTAGAGTTTTGTCTCTTTTATTTACTTTTTCCAAAGATTCTATTCTTTAAAAACTTAATTCTTGTTTATCCATTTGCTTTTTCTCTTCTCCTTGCCATTAATTTCTTTATTATTCTCTCCTCATCCTGTTTCTTTACTCTTTAATCTCAGAATCTTCTATCAAACTAAACACCTTCCTATTTGTGTGCAGTATTTTTCTCTTGATAAATGAATTTAAAATCATAAATTATTCCATAAACGCCACTTTCGATAGGCCTTGAAGATGCTGATGAACAGAATTTTTCAGTTCTAAGAATTGAAAGTTTCCCTTTGGGTTTCTCCATAAAGAGTAAGTTATTTAGCATTCTCAATAGCATGTTAAAATTGAACTTTCCCATCTCCAAGTTAACTGAGATCTTGAAGCTAAAAGCAACAATTGCCAATTTTGTTCTATTAATTCTTCATGCTCTATTCATGTACTTATTCTTAAATGCTCCTGCTGGAAGGTAACTTAGTAATATAGAAAAAATTGAAGAGCTGCATATATACTCTGCAGCTCAGGAGGACACATGTGCCAGGATGTTTGCTGAATTTTTGAAAATAATAAAAATGTCAGAAGGAAATATAAAAAAGAAGAAATTATGGCATATTTTACACATAAATTCAGTACCAAATAATGTTTAGTACCATATAAAATAATTAAAAACCCATATATATCAAATTAAGCGAATTTCAAAAACAGCATATTGAATGAACCAGCAAGTTCTAAAATACATGTATCACATAGGTAATGAAATTAAAAAATATAATCAAAACAAAACCACAAAATAATTTATATACATTTATACTACTCTGTGATTCTTTATGAGCAGACAGAAAAACAAATATAGCAAAACAATAAGATGATAAGCCAGGGAAGCTAGTATAGGAGGCCTTCTGTATAATTTTTGTACTTACTTAGATTGAGACATATTTTAATATGTATTAATAATTTTAAAGTAAAGTCTAACACCATTTTTTGTTTTGATTTCTTTTTTAAAGCAAAAACATTGCTTAAAATGAGCTCTCAGCTGTATTTTCTTTAGGGTAAGTTTACAGTTATATATTTAAGGCGCATACAGAGTATCTCTATATAACAGGACTTTTTACTTTGCACATGTCAAAATGAAATATAAGCCAAAGTAAATCTTTCTGGGACTTGGGCCAGGTTAGCTATGCAAGGCCTTTTGGGAAGATGGTGTAGTGGAGCAGAAAGCCTGAAGTCAAAGGTCAGAATGACCTCAGCTCAGTCCACGCCTGCCATCCTGTGACTCTGGTTAAGTATTTTATGCTCTGTGAGACTGTATACTCCTCACCTTTTAGGTAATGGCTAAACTTAAATGTTGTTGAAAGAATTAAAGATGATTTCATTATGGGGTAAAGCAGGTGGGATATACTCCATCAATGGCAGCTATTATTAATAGGTATTATTTATATAAAACTAATAGGTATTACTAGGTATAATACATAATAGGTATAATATATAATATTAATATTTATATATATACTAATAGGTATTACTAATAGGTATTATTACTAACAGCTATTACTAATAGCTACTTCTATAGGTCCAATCATAGCTATTTGTATCAGAGATGATCCTTGAAGGGATTACAAAGAGGGTCTTCCTAAGGAATTAAAGAATGTAATAATTAAAAAAAAAAAAAGTAAAGCCGGGCATGGTGGAGCACGCTTGTAATCCCTGCACTTGGGAGGCTGAGACAGGAGGATCACACAGGTTCGAAGCCAGCCTCCGCTACTTAGGCTCTCAACAACTTAGTGAGATTCTGTTTTCTGTTTCCAAATAAAATATTAAAATAGGTCTGGGTGTGTAGCCTGGAGGTAGAAGGCCCCTGGCTTTCCCCTCCAGTACCACACACACACACAAAAAAAAGCAAAGTTAAAGAATTAATGAATATGTAGAAGTAAGATATTTAGTTTAATGTTGGCCTTTTTGGTAAAAAGAAGTGATTTAAAATGGCCATTGTGTATGTTTGCGTATGTGTGTCTTCAGAGAGTCTGGGATTCAGATAGAGTTCAGTGAACATAATCTAAGATGTCTGGAGGTTCAGCTGAAGAGACCCAAAGGCTGGGGGTCAATGCTTGAATGTTACTCTATTTTCCAAGTAAGTTTTCATAGTATTTCACTTTAATTAATTAGTTAATTAGTTATACTAGGGGTTGAACCCAGGAGCATTCTACCTCTGAGCTATAGCCTCAGCCTTTTTTATTCTCATTTTTATTTTATTTTGAAACAGGGTACTGCTAAGTTACCACTCAATGTTTAATTTTTAAAAGTAAATTATTCTAGTGTGTTTAAGAGCTAAAGTAATATAAATGAGCACTAAAGCTAGTAACTGTCAAGTGAATAGTAATACAAAATTAAGAGAACTGCCTAAAAGAATAACCGTAGACCCTCTGTGTCCAGAGATTCATAGAGTCAACCAACCAAGGCTCAAAAATTTAAAAAAAGATGGTCTGTGAACATGGACAGACATTTTTTTGGGCAATATTCCTTCAACAATAAAATAACTACTTAACTAGTAGTTATAGAGCATTAAATATTTTAAATAATCTAATACCAGGTGCAAATATTGTACCATTTATTAATGGAACTTGAATACTCACAGATTTTGGTGGATCTTGGAACCAATATCCCATCCAGACTAATATTTTGGCTATTATATGAAGTGGCATATTTACTTGTGTTTTTTTGAGAAGAATATTTACTTAGAAACAACTACTTCATATCCCATGTACATCAATATGTTCTGCACACAAAAATCAAAGCACAGAAAACTAGATTTAGATCATATTCTACCCTTTGGAACTTGACTGTATACTAAAAATCTCAGCTATTTCATGTAGGTTTAATTTCTATTTCTGCAATTAATTAAAACTCTATTTTTCCAATAAGTCCAGCCACAGACAGATGAGCACCTTTTTTAGTTATTCATGGGTGGCTGGTCACTGGCTCACCAGCACCAATTCTGTATAAAAAGAAAATAAAAAATAAAGCAATCAGAGTGCCATCAGAAGCTAACAATACAGTTTAATTAAAAAAGAAAATCCATAGTAATTAATTTTCCCCTTCCTCTTCTTTACATAAGAAAATAAGAGCTAATATAGAGGAGCAATTAAAATGAACTCTCTTTTTGCCCTCAGGATACCTGTGTAGAACCTTTATCAATGAAATAATTAGCTACAGACTTTTCATTTTTGTCCTCTTTGTCATAGGGAAAATGTTTCCAGTCTTCTTTTATTTTTTTTTTCCAGTCTTCTTTTAGAAACAATGCACGGCCATGCCTTCAGTTAATCTGGGGCTTCTAAGAATCTTAGTAATCTTGTTATTCTGTTAAAAGGTGATATCGTGTTAAAAGCCATTCTCACTATTTGATTAGACTCTGACTAGACTGGAACCCAGCCTATTTCACGAGTTGCAATGAACTTGCATAATTTCTGAGATGGGGCGATCAGCTTGAAATGAAAGAGTGGGTGCGACTGAGTGTGTCTGTGTCCTCAGACTGAATCCCAGGCCCTGCTCTTGCAACAGGGTATAGTGGAGAGGAAGATTCACCAGCCACAGGTTGTCCATGCTGTTTTAAAACTCCAGCCTGCGATCTACTTTCCAACCATGGTCACCCCCCAGAAGAAAGTCCCCCTCCTATTCTGACCTATGAACAAATGCTGTATCCATTTCCCTTAGAGACTACAACTATCACGCAGAAACAATAACTCCACTGGAGCCAAAGGAAAGACTTGGTAATAACACGCACAGCACACATGCACTGGCTCAAGACTTGAGACAAGAGGAACAGCACAGCAAGGTAGCCACAGGGATCAAAACCCACACATCACTTCCAAACTACACTCCATCACTGTCATGCATGTCTTCATGAAGTGGCAGGCAAGACCGTCCAATCACTACTGGAGTCCGGTGTGGGAGACACGGATGGAGTTCACAATATTTACAGATCCGCATGCAAAGTCTAAAGGCAGCTTATGAGCAAGGGACATGGAAGACGGACTTCCATAAGGAGCACAGAGTACATAAAAGTGAGCCAAGATAGTCAACGTCCAATCACAGGATGCCACAGATGTGAGACAGCTGGGACGCGATGGAAACTACGAGAATCCATCCTAGAAGGGAACAGCCCAAGGTACAAATCCTCACCCAGCAATCACAGCGGCACAAAGGAAAAGTGCGAGAGACTCACTGTAGCACACGCGAGTGGCTGAAATCTTTCATATCTGAGTCCTCATAATAGGGAGTTATCATCCCCAGCCCACTATC
>NC_137795.1:96843676-96981520 GCF_963383645.1 Muscardinus avellanarius
AGTTGGGATTTGGCAGTATCTCAGAAAGTAAGTGATGCTTGAGATAAAAATGGACTCATTAAACAATCATAAAGTAACTAACCCATTACGCATGTAATATGTTATGCCCAGCAGAGCAGGTGGGAATGTAATGAGAATCTTTCATCCGTTTTGCAAAAATTTATACATATTTCCAATGAGATGATAGTCACACAGAGAGAATATGAAAATTCCATGACATGCAAATGACATAGAAATCTCAGCCTATGCTTATAGAACTTGGCTACTGGCCTGGATTAATTTAAGGGAGTCATTCCACGGTTGTAGGAAAAGGGAATGCTAAAGGAACATGTCAGTTTGAGTAGATTTAGTATTGAGTTTGGCCAACATTAATCAAAGTGCTTTACCTGATGGCTTTAGTAAAATCAAGGAGGTCACATCTTTGAGATATAAATACAAATCCTGTGGTGTCACAGAAAGGCTTTCTCAGTAATCTTTGGAAAAACCAGAGTCACTCTTCAATCTACATAGTGTCCTGCTGCCTCCCCAACCCCCGTCACTTGCAAGCACATAGGCACTCACCATCTAGGAAGCACCACCAAGGGGACAGCCTCTGGGCTGAGAAGGCCCGGGGGAAGGAGGTCTCCTGGTCCTGGAAAGAGACACAAACATTCTCATGGCTACATGTGAATACCCTGGGAAGCTTCGCCCCCAGCCCATCCTGTCAAGTCACCTACTTCTAGGAGTACATGTCCTTCCTGAACAAAGGACTGGCAAGGAGACCAAAGCACATTCTAGCAGAAACAGAAACATCCTTCAGCTTTGAGATTAATTTAGCCTTTGAGACAACTCCTACTTGAAACTTCCACGAGGTTATCAACAGATTCATTAAGTATTCATAAATGACCTAATGTGAGATGCTGACTACCTTTGGGGAATTTCTTTGCTTTTGTGGAGTGGGGGAGCTAGTGGCAGCAGGCTGTGATCTACACTGTGGTTCTCCATGTAGATCAACCATGGGCAGAGAATGAGAGAGAATCAAGCTGTATCTGCTGGTCAAATGCAACTGATAGTATGTAAGAAACACAAGAAGCCATCACATGCAGCTCAAATCTCCTTGGAACGAGAGCATCATCTATTACATAGAAGGAAAACTAAGCTCATAGGTTGAGTCATCTCTACCCCCAGTTATGTCCATCAAACCCAACTGCAGAATTCTAGGCAAGAAGTACAAACTCTGTTAGGCTGTCCCATGAAGAAATCATTATGCCCCACACTGAATCAACCAGCATCTCCTCATCCACCATAGCATGCTCAAGATTTCTCACTTCTAAATCCCTGACGATCCTTCTCTTACTTGACTTTGATGCCACCTGATATGAGCACCTTCCTTTCTTCCTCTAGGCAGAGACAAAGTTGTTTCTCTCTTCCCTAAGGCTAGTCACTTTATTTAATCTCTGGATTAGCCCCTTTCTTCCTTTCAAATGGTATTTCTGTAACATAACAAAAATCTAATTCCCTTAAGTCCTCTGTTTGCAATAGTTGTTTCTGGAAAAATAAGTTACCCTCAATTGATCCTGCCACATCTTGTGATAATTTTCTTTATCTTCCTTGTCCCTCCAAACCCCTGAAAGTATATCCTTAGTGTCCCAACTCCAACCCACAGGCACCTGCTTGGACCATGAATTCTGGAAATGTAGCTTCTAGAAATCTTCCGATTGCCAGGGCCAGCTACCTTACCTGAATTCATACTACCACTCAGTCTCCAATAACTGCCAAACTTCCTTAGAACTTCTGAAACTTTTACTTCTTATAAGAAATTAAGGCTGTGTTGGCAGAAAGGCCTAAGGAACTGGCAGGTTGAAAATGAAGGAATTATCTCCTGATGGTTCTAAAATTCCAGAAATTAAAATCTTCCCCTACTAAAAGAACATCACCAATGCTAACTGGTGGGGAGGAAAAGTGCTTTTAAGTTTACTACACATGAATTTGGAGCATTCTAGCTCTGGTTCATAGTGTTATTAAAATCACTGAGAGAAAAAGACAAATGAAGGTGAGGAGTCTGTGAGAAGGCCCTGGGAACTTCACCCTTGTGAGGGGTTTGAGACGTTCAGATATGGGGAACAGAAAGCAGCTCTCAGTGGCAATGTGAACTTGCTGATCCATGTGTACAGAGGAGACAAGAAAGGCTGACAGGAAGGACAAAGGAGAAGACAGCCAGGCAAAGGTCGCACTGACCTCCCGAGGGCCAGGCATTACCCCACCCATGTAACCTCATTCTCAGGGAGCTCCTGGATCTAGATCAGTGGTTCTCAAAGTCTGAACCCTGGAACAGCGGCATCAACTAGGAACTTGTTAGAAAGACAACTTCCCAGACCACTCCAAGTCTACAGAAACCCTGGGGTGAAACTCA
The DNA here is from genome assembly GCF_963383645.1 of Muscardinus avellanarius. Classification (NCBI taxonomy): domain Eukaryota; kingdom Metazoa; phylum Chordata; class Mammalia; order Rodentia; family Gliridae; genus Muscardinus; species Muscardinus avellanarius. Next base: position 96,846,069 of record NC_137795.1, read on the forward strand.
GCATTCATTTTCAACAAGTCTTTCAGATGAGTCTGATAACAGGCTAAAGAACCATGTGCCTAAAGCTTCCAGGACGAAAAGGGATCCATGTTATTACTAGAAATCTTGGGTATACACAGGAGCATAGGGCAGGGTGGGGGTTGTATGGTCTTTGGTTAATTTTAAATATATTTTTATTGGTGCATAGTAACCATGCATCCTATTAAGGTTTAGTGTGATAGAACCATATATTTTTGTTATAAATGAATCCTATGAATTAGCTAATTGGAAAAAAGGAAAATGGTCTCACTGAGAACTCATATTAACATTTATAATCATAGAGTTGATAACTATAAATATAGAGATAGATATTCTTCTCATTTGAACTGGCTTTGTCAACCCACTCAGTGAGTTAAGTGAAATCTCAAAGTGGATGTAATATTTATGTTTATGAGAATTCTGTTCAACATTTTGAGAACTGTATTTTGACATGTGTGATACCTTGTTTTAAAGGTTCTTAATGCATTTTTATAAAATGTGTAAAACTACTGACATCTCTCAGTTTGGTGAGAAATGTGGTTATAGACCAAGAAATTTCAAATTGATTTCAAAGTTTTAGAGGGAACTATGGAGATAATAAATAAAAATATTAAACAGATACTTGGTTGTTTTATCAAAGAGTAAAACAACTTAAACATCAAGGGCACTTTCTGAATTTTGATGCTGAACACCAAAGAACACTAGAAAAACATACTCCAATTTCTATAGGTAAAAGTTAACTAAAATAATAGCAAAATATTTAATTTGTCATTTAAAAAATGGAAATATAGGCTGGGCATGGTGGCGCACACTTGTAATCCCCGCGCTTGGGAGGCAGAGACAGGAGGATCAGCGAGGTTCGAAGCCAGCCATGCTGGCTTCAGAGACCCTGTTTCAAAAATTAAAAAAGGAAATGTATATAACATTATAGCTAGGATATTCAAATTCAAATTAGAGAAAGTAGACATTTTCTAGTTTAATAAAATGCAGATTGACAGACTCAGCTGCATGGCTAGTTTATCACACATTGATTAAAAATGTTAATTTAATTACATACCAATTTATATGTATTTGTCTTCTATATGTCTTATTTTGCTTTGTATTCTTTATTTACCCTATATAATTCTAGATATAATTTTTCAAACCATTCAAATATTCTTTTCAGCATGAACACCCATGATTTCTGCACTGTACATGAGAATTTTTCAAGTTTATCAAGAATGTGGTCTCTATACTGCAAATGGGTTTTTATTGATGTGTCCTCTAGTAAAGCATGGTTTTCTGACATTAGTTTGTTTAGCAATAAGAGAGGACCAGCTTTTGCCTCCCACTGGAATGCAGTTAAACAGTCATTCAGTAGAAATGATGCTAATAAAGTCAGTTTAAAAATTAGGATTAAGCCGGCGTGGTGGCGCAGTACTTGGGAGGTACTTGGGAGTACTTGGGAGGCTGAGACAGGAAGATTGCGCAGGTTCAAAGCCAGCCTCAGCTACTTAGTGAGACCCTGTTTCCAAATAAAATATAAAAAAGGCCTGGGAGTATAGCTCAGAGGTAGAAAGACCCTGGGTTCCATCCCTAGTACCGAAAAAAAAAAAAAATTAGGATTGTAATCTTTTCTTCATTTCATTTAGCTAGAAAATAGAGATTTTAACAATCTTCCATTTGAAGATTAAAGATAAACTACAGTAAAGTATATTAAATTCAACAAGCAGCACCCCATTATTCAAAATCCCTTACAGTATTTACAATGTTTCTTAGGAAGTTTTGTCTACAAAGAACATGATCACATTGCTTGATGAAAACAAAACTTCCAAATACTTTCATGGGTCTTTGAACAGGTACAGCAATCCTTGAAACCTAAGATTTTGTGCTACATTTGTCTACGTGTACATGCCTTTTTCTGGAGAGAAGGAATCCTGCTTTCTCTAAATCACCCAAATGACCTAAGAGTCCTAAAATTTAAGAAGTCACTAATTTAAAAACTCCAAAGTTTAGGTTAAAACAATTTAAGCTATAAAATATACCAGAGCAATATCCAAAGACTCACAAGAAAGCAATCACTGTTTCTAGTTACTGGTGATGGCAGTACCAAACAGAACTTCCTGAGCATGTGGCCATTTTCTTGACTGTGAGGAAAGTCAGATCATTAGAACATCTCAATGAACTTTTTGCCTACTTCCATCCATGGAGCGCCCCCTGCCCCCAAAAAAATTTCAGTGCCCTAAGTTCTATTTATGTTCTTTAAAAAAGTAAACAAAAAAGAAAGGCATCTATAGTAGACATTACATGGACTTTATTGAATTTATATAATACATCATTAGTTAAAAGTGCAGAAACCTGACATAAGAAGTCAATCTTATGGAAAAGTAAATTGGATACCTTCCTGGGGAACTATATATTAAGCACTGGTAGAGATCTAGCTTTACTGAAACACTACACTAAAATGGGTTTGCATTTTCTTCCTCTTCCATTAGAGCACTTTCCAACTTGTTTCTATTTTTTTTTTTTTGTGGTACTGGGGTTCCTGGAAGCCCTTCTACCTCCGGGCTACACTTCCAGACCTATTTTATATTTTTATTTGGAAACAGGGTCTCCTAAGCCAGCGCGCGCGGCTGGCTTCGAACCTGCGCGATCCTCCTGTCTCTGCCTCCCAAGTGCGGGGATTACAAGCGTGCACCACCACGCCCGGCGTTTCTAATTTTTTTAAAGTAAGATTGTGACAAGATAGCTATTAACATAATGAGGTCCCATGTCAACAAAACACTTGAATTTCAAAAAATATAGTGAACACCTGAATAGATTCATAATGCAGTTTATTTAAAAAAATTTTTTTTGCAAACATACAAAGTTACTAAAAAAAAGTTTCAACAAAATTCAGCCCTTGGATCAAATCCATAGACTTATATACAAATGAAAACACATTGGAACATGAAAGGCTGGTGATTTTTATGAAATAAGTATAAAAGTGATATCCCAGTGTAGCTGATTGGCAAACTATAAAAAATACAAAGCATACTTATAAATTATACCAGCAATCTATAAAATTAAAAAAATAAGGAAATCTAGCTACTGTAAACATCTAGATGCTTAGACTATATCCAAAAGACCTGAAGGAGAAGAAGTAAAAAAGCAAGTTGGGGTGGGGAATGGGGTGGTGGCTGAAGAGGGTATTGTAGTTGTTGGATATTATTTGAGTTGAAAAATAGAGCAAACATTACTTAGCATGAGAAAGTCTGCTATGGAACTAAAAATCTGTAGAATGAGATGATTATCATCCCAAGGATTTGGAATAACAAAATATGTTCCTGTCCTTGGAATATTCAAATATCTTAGGGGAGATAGACCTAAGATGGAAAGGAAGCACAAGACAAGACACTGTGTATGATCCAGGCTCAGTTATCTGTAAGGCCAGTCGAAATAGAAGTCTGATTTCCAAGAGCACCTATTTTGTGGGTCATAACAATCCTGGTCCCACCGGTTTTAAGGATTTAGGAAAGTTTCTTATTAAGTCTGTGCTGTGAGCACCTCTTTTGTAAAATGGCTATACCAGCATCAATTGTGCAAGGTTCTTTTGAAGGATAAATGAAATGACATGTATGATGCTTACTTCATGGACTGTTATAGGCCCATACGCATATCCAGATATTCTAGACCAATCACACTGGGGCAGCTGCAACAAAACTATATTACCAAAGATGATTTGACCTTTAGTTACCGGAGGAATTCGTGGGACACAGGCCAAGTCCCAGACCAGATTGCTTAGAAGGTGCTCTCCCCAGAACAACACTTTTATCCATAACCATATTTGCGCTCAGATTCTGGGTTTCAGAGAAAAGAAAGAAATAGGACGGATTTGTATGAGTGGACGCAAAAAAAGAATAGCATTAAACAAAGGCTGAAATCATGCCATCTGTGGGTTTGGTGCTTGTAGGGCTTGTGTTAATCAACAGTCCACTGGTTCTTTCCACAATATTAGAAGCTATATAATTGTCTTAAATACAGGGTACTGTCTCCATAGTTGAATATCTTCTATTGTCAACAGCAATATTTTTGAGGATGCTTGATTTTACTGCCCTCTTTGTTCCTAAGTCACTATTGACTGTGCTTACTTGGTATTTGCTTAGTTTCATCAAAGTTAACTTTTCACCTGCTCACTGGGGCTACCTAGCTGTACCAAAGTTATGAATTATTTTTATTTTTGTGATACTATTGGGATTAGCATTTTCAATATATACTTATTAAAGCTAATTAGGTACAAGATACATAATTCAAAGGCTACAAAGAACAAAGGTTTGAAATACATCTTCAAGGTTTAAGGTTCACCTCTGCACAATGAACCAGCCCAGGCACTCTTCTGACTCCTTCTGGGTTCAATTTTAGAGTTACAGTCTGTCTGATTTACCACGTTTCAAATTCTTTTCCCAAGAGGTGGTCTTTTTAATGATGATGTTTAATTAACTTCCTAGCTATTGCTAAAAGCCACCAATTCTAGGAAAGGATTTTGAGTTATCCAGTAAAAGAAACAGAGGATGCAATGAAGAGAGTAAAAGACACAGGAATTGTTGACGAAGCACAGAGTGGGCTTATTTCACATTAAAGCCTTTTCAGCTGGGCCTGGTGGTGTGCATCTAGAATCCAAGTACTTGGGAAGCTGAGACAGAAAGATCTCAGATTCAAGGACAGCCTCAACAATTTAGTGAGACTCTCAGCATCCTATTGAGATCCTGTTTATAAAAAATGGGGGGCTATGGGTATAGCTTGGAGGTAGAATGCCTCTGTGTTCAATCACCTGTACACCCCACCCCATGAGAGAACATGTACACATGCACGCACACACACACACGCACACACACACATACACACAGGCTTTTCCTTTTGAGTATGAAATTTAGGGCTAAAGACCTTTGGTCTGGGACAGTAGATTTCAAATAGTACTGGTGCTATTATCTGGTTATGCCAATGGACACCATCCTGCATCACCCAATCCAGTTAGCCCAAAGCTGCCTGCCAAGATGTTGAGTAGAACAGACAGCGGCTAACCCTACTAACCCTCACTCTCCTTCATTTCTTTCTCCTCTTAGTCCTCCACCTACAGCGTCTGCTCTAACTCATCTCCATCTTCTGGCACTGAGAGATAAGAAACAATCTAGATAAGCTGCAAATAATCATGGGAGAACATTTCAGAGCCTGAAGATCTAGTCTTCTAGATCTCAGAAGTTGGAACTTTCTGAGGATTTTCCATAAACAGGGCTCCATTTATTGTTGGTTATACATTAAATACAATTTAGACTACTTGATTTTGTTTACATTATTTGACTTACTGAATACTTTACAGATAAGAAGATTTCCCCAAAAAATATATGGGCCTATCAGAATTCACAATTGAATGTTCCAGTCTCACAAGACCACCCTCTCTGTTTTCATAATTACCTGGTTGCTGTCACAGAGTTCATTTAGAAATGTTAGCTTTTTATCACACATAACAGGTTGGTTTGAGCCACAATCCTATGTTTATGTACTGTCTCTTCATCCCGTTAACTAAAAGGCCTGCATAATCCAGCTCCTACCTGCCTCACCCACATCAGGATTCTTCAGGAACTTCTGTCTTTAAACACTTCTGCATCTGAATGCTGGCCACGCTGAAGAACTGCAGTTCTGAGCTGCAATTTGTGAAGAGCTGCTTTGTCTCAGAAGCTCCAGTGTCCACGTAGTGGAGCAAAGAGCCTCTTTTGCTCAGAGTCCATGAGAAATGGACTCTTTCTAGAGAAATTAGAACTATTTGTGATTCTAAAAGATGGGTGGGATTCATCAACTTTGAGAAAAGAGAATTTCCTAGACTTAGCTCAAACAAAAGCCAGAAGAAAGCAAAAGCTACTGCAGATGTTTCTAATCTTGATGGTTATTAAAACTTCTACTGTACCTAGCATCGAAGAACATTCCATAAACTTAGCTTTCGATGACTGTCAAACTAGTCTTTCTATTTCCTTTTCTTCTCTCTTGCTCTTTCTTTGTATTGGGGATTGAACCCAGGGCATTCTACATCCTTAGCATCCTTAAACCTTTTTTTCTTCTTCTTGAAACAGAGTGTCTCTAGGTTGATGAAACTCTCACTACTTGCTGAGGCTGTCCTTGAACCTGTGATTTTCCTGTCTCAGTTTTCCAAGTACAGAGATTACAGATATGTGTCTGTTTCTCATCAGGCAATTTATTCCTCATAATTCAGTTCCTGCCCCTTCAAATTACCCAGTCACGTTGCCTACCTACTTCCTACCCCCACGTACTCTATTGAAAGCGAGTAATAGTAGTGTTAGTAGGGAGGTAATATCCACTGTGCTGAACTTTTCGTTTTAAACAACTCTCCTTCTAGCCCACTGTGGGTGCCATAACTGCCAGTGTGGGCTTGCTGCTGACGGTCTCGCTGACAGGGAGGGTCTCTCTGACATTAAGGGATCCTGAGTTTAAGGGCATACTCTGACCTCTCGCAAGAGGGTGAACAGCAGTGAAATGTGGAGCATGAATGAGCTTTGAGCAACCAGAAGGAAGTGTGAGAAACAAGACATCCCTGGCAGGGTGCAGAGTATTGGTTCCTGGGGCAGACTTGACTTTAATTTTGTGGAACCCTCATTTGGGTTTAGCAGCATTCTTCTCATCAATAAACAGAGCGTACGTGAATGATTAGATATGTGTTAGAGCTGTGAATTCTACTCATCAGAATAAATGTGCAAAAATACAAGCTTAAAATATGCACCTTTTGAAGGGATCTGCTTGTAGATACTGAAGAAACGGAACTGTATGAACACGGCCATACTGCAGAAGGTAGTCACATAATTACAAGAGCTGTTCCCGTAACCATAACATCTATCGCTTTCTGGAATTTAATCTTTAGTCTCTTCCATCCTCTCAAATTTCATAATCATAACAACGATTCATCAAAGAGATAAGGTATTTGACTTGCAGATAAGGTATTTGACTTGCTCTTTTTTTTTTTTTTTTTTTTTTTTTTGGTGGTACTGGGGGTGGAACCCAGAGGCTTTCTACCTCTGGGCTATACTCCCAGACCTTTTTAATATTTTATTTGGAAACAGGGTCTCACTAGGTTGCTGAAAGCCTCACTAAGTAGCTGAGGCTGGCTTTGAACCCGTGTGATCCTCCTGTCTCAGCCTCCCAAGCGCGGGGATTACAAGCGTGCGCCATTTCGCCTGGTATGCTCATTTTTTGATGTTATTTTTCTTCTAATAAATGGTGCAGTTTAGATGAGTGCATCTGACACTGCTTTATAATGTAGGCCGAATGACATAACCTTAGAGGTAACTTGATTCTTTCTATTTTAAATATAATTCTCCTCTAAAATTACATGTTCTTTAAGAATATGATATTAGCAGAAGCTGCTCATTTCAAAAATCCTTGATATGAGAATTTTCTTATTTGATGTATGATAGTGGAAAATCTCTGTCTCATGCTGAAACTAGAGTTATATGCACAAAATCAAAGCTAATATTTCTCATATATGTAACATATATTATGTATACCTATGTATGTACACATTATATTTCTGTAAGCCAGCCAGCTTGAATTACATACAGTTAATAAGGGCACCATCTGAACCACTATTTGGCATGCATATGCCAAGCTTTCCCTTAATTTACAATCAATTACTCATGGCTGATGCACACATAATTTAATGAAGGCACAGAAGCCCCATTACACACTCTGGTAGGTTATCCAATTAAGCAATATTCACCTGACGTTTATACCTTAAATGTAAATGAAATGCTTTTTATTTCATAAAATTTTGTAAAGATATAAGCAGAGTCAATACAAACATCCTTTGGGCTGGAATCTGTGCTTTGTTTAATAAAGTGAAGTGGATAATCACCTTGCTTTAAAATTCCTTTCTTGCTTACTCATCCAAGTATCTCATCTGTTTGCCCTGACATCTCCAGTACCTAACTAATATATCCATTTGGAGTTTTAATTTTCTATCACCAAAATGCTTACAAATATGTATTTTTGTGTCTCTGTCTAACTGTAGTCCCAATTAATAGAACTACTACTGCTTTTTTTACATTTTAAATTGCCTTTTGCCTCAAACTTACATTAGTACCCACAGCTCCTACATCAGTAGAACAAAGGACGCCTTTTTAGAGCCAACTCTAAGAAATGAAAAAACAGTGGTGGTACTAGAAGATGGATGTGGAAAATATTCTGAAATTATAAAGAATTGCTTTAGGTTAGGAAAGAAAGTTCTCCATTAATAACAATAATAGGTGTGTGTGTGTGTGTGTGTGTGTGTGTGTGTATGTGTGTGTGTCTGTGTGTTGATGTGCCAGCACATGTGCCTATGTGTGTGTTAAAAGTATTGCTTCCATTTGTAACAGTCAACAGACCAGGCCCTAGGCAATTCTCACTTTAAATCCTCATTTGGCCCATTTCTGACAGCTCTGATCAACCCAAAGAAAAAACGATTCCCTAAAGTTGCTAGCTGCCCCCCTCTGTTCTCTGGGATAAAATAAATTAATTTCCAGGAAGGATTCTTCAAAATTTTTTAAGTTTATCCATTGAAGGATTCTTCCATAATCCAAAAAAAATCAAATGAAGGAGATATTTCAGAGAAAGGAGATAAATGAATAAGGACAGATAGCATCAAAAGAAAAGAAATAAATCAAATATTTGTGGGAAAATACTGTTTGCCTAGGACTCAACAGAGCATTAATGGAATATAATATAGAAAAGCAAGTTTGTGAGAAAAAAGAGATCAGAGAACTAACAAATAGATCCAGACTCAGATTTGACTGAGAATTTTCCTGTGGAAGTGGAAGTTTTCTATACTACTTTAAGGATGAAAGGACTTTTCAAAAATGTCCTACCAATTTAAAAATACTCTAACCCTTTTAGTGTTAGTCTTAAGTCAATTAATTCCTAAAGCAATAAATTACCTGGCTAAATCCACTTTTGAAACTACTATTGAATTCTATGGTATTCATTATAATCTCAAGTTATTAAGTGGTAAGGTAATATTCAGTGCCCCACAGAACAGCATCCTGGGGAAAAGGGGAAACTGAGGATGTCTCTAAAGAGCCCAATTGTTCCTGCCTCTCTCTTTATTCTTCCTGTAATGGCTTAGATATGGAATCACTTGGGGAAAAGTTCATGTTTTGGCAATCCAACTATATTCAGAGGTGAAATAACTGAATCTGAGCTGTAACCTCATCAGTGAATTAGCCCATTGATGAATTCCTAAGTTGAATGAATTCCCTCAGTGGTAACTATAGCTAGGTGGGGTACAGCTGGAGGAAGTGGTTCACTAGGAGCATGGCCTTGGGACTCTATCTGTTCCTATGCCCTTTCTCTCACTTTCTCTCCGTTTCTGTTCACCATGTGTCAAGCATCTCTCTCGCTCCACGTCCTGCTGCTGTGATGGTTCTGCCTTGGAGACGGCTGACTATGAACCGAATCTCTGAAAACATGAGTCAAATTAACATTTCCTCCTCCAAGTGGTTTCTGTAGAGTATTTTGGTGACAGTGATGAAAAGCCAGCTAATAGACTACTCCGCATTACCCACAGATGCCTCTTTCTGTTCTTCCTCACTACCTTTTCTCCTCCTTGCTGGTTTTTTTCATTCCACTTTCTGCTTTTGAGACTTACATCTGCCTGTGGCCCCCAGTAATGTACAGAGCACCATCAGAATGACTCAGGTTCCTGAGACTACATTACCAACACTGAGGGATGAATAATTCTTTGTCATAGGGGATTCATTGCATGTTATAACATACTCAGTAGGATCCTTTCTCTCTACTCAATGGACTCTGAGAAGTGTCTCCAAACATTGTCAAATAGCCCTTATGGAGATCAAAAATCTTCCCTAGTTAAGAACCACAAGAAGAGTCAAATCTGCCTCTATTTCCCTGGTAACTTTATGACTTGGGATATAGAAGAGATGCAATTTTTAGAGAGGGAGCAGAGAAGGAATTATCTCATAGTAGGTGGCCACAGGAAGCATCTTCATCCAATGGATAAAGTGTGAGTTCTTTATAAATTCCAGTTTTGTGTGTTTTTGTTAGTTTATTTGTTTTTGCTGATGTTAAAGTCTATCTGGAATCTGCATACACACACCTGCATGATAACATTTGAGTTACAGGCTACACAGATGCCATTTGGATGAGGAGTCATTGTCTTCTGACCTCAGAGTTGGTGTAGGCTGGAATTTTCAGCAGGCTATAAATATCCAACACATTCTTGTATAACCTATGACACCTTGTTAGGTTAATGCAAGGTGTCATTTTTGAGCTTTAGCTCTTTGAATTCACTATGAATTTGGAAGAGAAAGAAACCAAGGAAATGCAATGCATAAGTGGCAAGGAGCTGCCATATGGCTCCCTAATAAGGTGTCTTGGGCACATGCTCACCTTTCTAAATAGCTGGATTTCTCTTGAGATTTTTTTCCCCTAGTCTTTGACAATAGTCAGCTAAAATTCCAGCTGCAAATTAGTGAGCTGCCAGAAATTTCTCAAGTTTTTAAGCTTACTGGTGTTTATTCATTCACTTCACAGTTAATTCTCCAAGCTTATTCATACCATCTCTTACAAAAAAAATTCATTAAAAAGCATTTAAGGTGTTCAGTTTTCCCTATTTCTGAAAGATTCTTCTCCTGTATCACCCTAACCTCCACATTGAGACAAAATATGCATTATCAGTTTCTGCAGTAAGAAACAAAAGACTTAGTGTTGAGTTACTCACCAGAGGGTTTTGTCACTTTCTACATAAAAATTAATGGCACATGCATCCCATGTACTTTTTCTGAACCTTTAGAAAAAGCATCAAAAACAGCCCCCTTCATTTTGGCGTCTCGTGGCATTTGTACAGTTCACTACTCCTTGGTCTCTCGTGCATTTCACTCTTGGCTGTCACGATGCCACCTTCTCCTTGGTCTCCGCCTTCCCTGCTGCCTGTCTCTGTAGCCATGATGTTTCTTGACTATTTTCTCAAAGCTCTGCTCCACTAGACTGATGAGCACATATCAGTATGAAATTTTGCTCTCCTCTTTACCTGAAATCTCCCCGGGCAATCTCCTGCATCCTCCTCTCTTTGTAAACACCATCCATTTGCTGATGACACCCACATATCTATCTCTGAGCCTAGATTTTTCAATGAGCTTTAATATTCACATATCCAACTTTCTACTCACCAAAGCTCTTGGATCTCATAGGCATATCAAAATGAGTGTGGCTGAAAAAAAGCTCTCATTTGCCATCCTTCCACCCATTCCTCCCCTGAGGTCCCCTGAGGTCCTCAGCCAAATGGGAAAGTTCATCTCTTCAGTGCCAGTTCCCTTTTGCTGTGCTCAGAAAATTCCTCGTCATGTTCTTGCTTTGCTCCGGTCATGTTACTTCTAACACAGGCTCCCTTTCAGGTAAGCTTCCTGTGTGAGGAGCAGATCCGGGGCTTCCAGATCTCTTGTCTTTAATTCCAAAGGCTTCTGCTTTCTACTACTCTTTCTACTACTCCCTCCTTTTATCATAATAAGGAGTAGGGTCAGGGGAGGTGACACCCTGACATTCATCTGTGATCATTACCTTGGCTGTCCTTTATGCTTAGTGCACAAAACCTTTTGATATGACATTTATAATGCAGCAGTTTTGACACCAGGGGTTGACTCGACTGCAAGTCAACAAATAATGCAGTGATATTTTGACTTAGAAAAATATCATTAATTCTTCTGCATGTTTTTATTACCAAACAATAAATGAAACAAATATTCTTATATTCTCGACTTTCATCTATCCTATGATCTCTGTGGATATGTACAAAGATGACATAAAGAAAATATGGTAAAAAACATTCGTGATCAAAACTCTCACAGCAGAAGGAAAATATTCCTATAAAGCAAAATAGTAAATGAATGTATGAGTTTCATAAAACTATCGAGGATAAGCTCTTGAAATATTTTGATAAAATTGCAAAACCTCATATGTCCATGGATAAAAGTACAATTTTTTTTAAGAAACAGATCCTTATAATCGTATGACTACCAGTACCAACTGTTAGAAATCAGTGTCAGCCTTTAAAAGCACTACTCATTTTAAAATAAAATTACCCATAAATAGGTGATTTAGATAAACATGCTAATAGCCAATGTGAAGAATGATATCTCTATCTAAAAAAATAAGTAAAAATTTGCCTTTTAATGTTTAATAACCAACCTAGAAGTCTCTTGTTTTCTCAGCATAAACTCTCTAAGTGACTTTTTATCTTTTGTACTGCAGCCAGATGAAGGAAAGGATTCTGGAACCTTGGAATATGCTGTTTAAAAAATAAGCATACACAGAAATAAAAACACAAAGTCCATTCCTGTCATTTACCCTAAGAGTAGAGGGTATTTACTGGCAATGAAAAGACGTTATGTAGAGGACTAATAGGTATATGGTCTTTAAACTTTTGTTATTGTTATTGTTATGCCAAATAAGTCTCAGCTGGAAGTTTCAAGTATAGCAAAACAGGTACCAAAACCTCAAATGAGAAGCTAAATCCGACTTTCAAGTTCACAAATACAGACATACAATCATGCACTGCACAGTGATGGTCCACAGCAGATCACATCCACAACAGTGGTTCCCGGAGCTCACAGCTCACTGTGACAGTAACATCATCACCATGTTAGTCTTCATGCATATACTCTGATGCTCATAAGACTAAACTGGTGAATAATGCAATTTTTCAGACTGTATCCTTGTCATTAAGTAACACATGACTGTATTTAACCTTTTTCCCCACATATGGAGGTATAAAGTAATTTATTTATTTATTTTTTAGAGAAGCACTTAGCATGATGTGACTCCCACATACTACACGCTTACCAACAGGGAAGGTTACAGGAGACTTTCAGAAAAAGAAGGGCTTTAATAGGACCACTCAGAGAGCTTCACATGGGCCTTTCCAGTTTGGGATGATGCTGTATACTATTCATACCATGCCCAAGAAACCTAATGAGTAAGAGAATGGCCAAAGAAGCCTGTGCAATACAGGATGGACTGGGAAGTTGGGAAGAAACTGCTCTTCCCAGCCTTCATCCGTTGGGATGAAAGATAAGTGAATGTCTTCCTACGGACTTGATGTGGGTCAACTAAAGAGACAAGCAGATTGGTTAGATCTTGTCCAAAAGACCAGCATGGGTCGATCTAATTGCACCTCGAGGACTTTTGTTTGATGGCTATAAGAAGCAAGGAGTTCACCTCCCTGGATATACAGGAGGTCTTCTTGAACCATGACAACATGTAGCCTGTGGGTGAAATTGATAGAAGAGTGCAAAGCAAAACGGCCAGCAGGAAAATGGAACATGAACCATGACCAAATGGCACATGAAATCCACCCTCGATCTGGACTTTTTGCTTATTTGACTCAATGGCCCCCGCCCTGCTAAGCTGCTCTGAGATGAGTTTTCTGGTGTTCACCCCTGGCAGCATTTCATTTTATAATCTTTCCCAAATGACCTGGGAGAACATCTGCACTCCAAATTTGTATTATAAGAGGTCTCAAATCAGGAAAAGGCAAAAGAATCAGAATCAAGCCTTCAGCAGATTCTTTTTAGAGAAAACACTATCTCTGGAGAAGATGTGGACCCTAAATCAAAATGAGACATACACTGAAAGACGGGCTTCTTTTGGCTGGAAGGTAAGAAACAAGAAAAGTCAATTATGTGTTACCTGGTAATGAACTCTCTGGGAACCAGAAGAAACTGACTGCAAGTCCTAATGAGAAAATGAAAAAAAAAAAAATCCATACCTTAAAATTAGTTTGAACAAGCTGCTCCATGACTCTATTAAGTGAACTCCCAATTGAATGTTTCTATGCTCATCTGGAAGGCATCTAACCCATCCAAATTCATCAAGGTTAAACAAAGAAAGTAATGCCAGAAATAATAAAAACATACCAAGGCAGACTGAGAGAAAACAGGTCGTTTTTCTACTGAAACTTATAAATCCTAGGATTTGGAGGTAAGTGGTAGACTGTAATTTCAAAGAAAAGGACAACAGCTAAAGGTAGGCAATTTTGTTATAATAAAAGGAGGTCATATTTCATTTTCATTTGAACTTTTGGGCTTGTTAAGTCCTCTCAAGTCCCTTTAAGCACTTAGAATTTCTTCCTCTTACAACAAATGCATCCCGCCTTGGTAATCGTGTTTATATTGATACCGCTGCTTGGCAAGCATGGGTTTTTTTAAACCTCAAACAGAAAATCACTGACCGGCTCCACATTATCACAGAGTGCAAATTGGCAGGGTTGAAATGAACTGAGGATTTTATGGCAGATTCTGAAAGCCTGCCTCCCTTTCTAAAGTTTGATAACTAAGTTGTCACTATCCTCATCTCTCCCGGGCTTCCTTGCTAATGAGTGTAGTGATTCTATTTACAGATGTCAGCAGTGCTGGGTACCTTAGTCCTCACACCTGCTTCCCACAGGGCTTCATCATCTCCCCTTCTGTGCCCATGTTAGTTTTAAAACTTTTCCTCTTTATTTTTGAGCTCTTTCTTTTTTTCTTTTTTTTGGGGGGGATGGAATTCTACTTTTAGTTAAATATTGATGTGATAAGCACATTAATAAGTTTAAATCATTTTACAACAAAGTCAATTTTCTAGTCATGCACTGCTGTGAAGTTATATTAATAAAGTTACTTGAATGTGAAATATTTTTAAAAGAGGAAAAGGTTTGGTACTAATTATGATTCACCTTCTTTCTGTAAGTTTGTTGAGTGACATTCTACAATAAAATGCAAATATTCTTTTGAAAAATGAGATACTCTCAGTTCTTAGAAGACATAGTTGAACTTGAATAACATAATAAGAAGTTCCCAAATTTGAATTTGTTTAAGTAGTCACCTTTGGTCAAAATAATTAAATGAAGCTATAAGCATAAAATTTGTTGACTCTTCACACTCATAATACTATTCAAAAGTTGACCTCTTTTTTTGAAAAAGTTGACTTTTTTTGAAAGTTGCATTCAAAATTCCTTAACAAGAAAAACAAGGAAAAATAATCTTTTATAGCATTTAGTATCTTTTTATATCATAAAATTAATAATTTTTATTCCTCCCATATGAATTTATTTCTGCCAAGAGAAATATAACCTAATATTCACAGTTAAGTGACTCCAACTTGAGAAATTTTAAACCATGTACATTTACTTGTTATGATATGTACTTATGTGTAACTTTTTTTCTGGGACAGAAATGTTCATCAAAGGGTATCCAACAGAATCACTCAACGGTTTTAAAACTACAAATGTCTCAGTCTCACCTGAGGGAAGTGACACTAATGAGTATCTTTCATTAAGAAACAATGGAAAAGAAATGACAATTTCTGCTTTTTCAATTTATGGATGGAGACAGTTCATTCTTCCCCTCAAATTTTTGCAAAAGCAACCAACAACCATTATAAGAAGAGTTTGGGCTGTTGGTTTTGCCTGTGCATTCCAACTCCATGGCAATACCACAAACACCATCCCTTCCGTTTTGCTTATGGGAAGACCACACAGAGGAAGAAAAAAAATAGTAAAGAAACTATTCCTTTGTGCCTTGACAAATCTCCATGAAATATGGAAGATTTTTCTTTGCTGTAGAAGTGCTATTAAAAAAAATTATGGTGTCTTTGACTGAAACCTGAGCAGCTAGACACAAAACATTAAGTAACCCCCAAATCTCTGTCTTCTTTTATTATTTATGAGTGCCTTCTGAAATTCTGCATAGCCAAAAAAAAAAAAAAAAAAAAAAAAAAACAAGGATGGAGTCTGACAAGAAGACAGAAGTTTCCATCTTTAGTTGTGGAATACACTAGAATAACAACACTGTGTACTTGACCTAATCAATCCTTTCCCATTTCAACCACCAGAGGAAAGACAGACCACTGGGGCAGGAGGGAGACATACAGTGTACAATTAAAGGACAAGGCCACTGCTTTTCCATTTCCCCCCTAAGTGTACCATTTCATAGGCACATGTATACGGCTGGCCATTGTTTATGAAAATGGGAAACTGAGGAGAATAAATAAACTCACCTCCTGTAGGCGGTCTATGTACATACGGCAGGTCTCCAAATCACAGTCTCCACGCACAACTAGAATGCCCAGAGGAATGGCTGAAAGTGAAGGAAAAAGAAAAATCTAACATAACATATTTTACTTTTCTAGATTGATATAAACATGTTTCTCATGGTTAAAAAGAAAAAACACCGCATTTTCTTTGGGTATTTTTGGATATTTCCATACAAGGAAATGAGCACCCTGGCCCTGTGTCTAGTTTTATGAGTTCAGGTTCTTGTCATACATTTTCCTTGCATGATCATGTTGTCCCCTGCCACCTGGCCTTTGCCTCATCTGATCTCAGTGGTCCTGATATGAAGCTCAATATCATAGTGACAAGAGGTTGGCAGGACCAGGAGGCTGCTAGCAGCCAGCTGGTAATAGATGCCTGCATTTGCAATCGACAGCATCAGGAGACAGCCCCAGAGAGAAATTAAACATTCATGATTCTGGTCACTCACCTTTCCCTTCTGGATGCATGGGCTTAATCTTCTTGTTGGGTTGTAAAAGTTTCTTATTTATGAGCCTTAAGCTCTTCAAGGTAGTGTTGCTACCTGGTGGCCAACACCAAACTAAGGATATAAATTCTTTTTTGAAGAAGTAGAGCAAGAGCTTCTAGAAAGTACTAGATTGAAACTCAGTGGATCTTAAAGATACTCAAGGTAACTGTGATAATAGCAGGATTTCCAGAAATAAGAAGCAGCTAAGTTACACACATTTAGATACTCTGCTTTGGCCATGGGGTACGGCTCAGTGACAGAGTGCTTGCCTAGCATGTTCAAGGTCCTGGGTTCAATCCCCAGGTCCAATCCCCAGGTTCAATCCCCAGGACTGCAAAAACAAAATAGAAATAAAGTAAATAAATAAAAAAACAAAGCCATCTCCAAGAAAGGTATTAAAAAATACCCTGAGTAGTGGCAAATGTCATACAGCGGCTTTAGTGAATAGAACTTCCTACTTAAGATATATAATCATAAGATGCATGAAATACTGAAAATGGTCTCTTTCCCTCAACTTCAAAACATGTTTCTTACTTTCAAAGTACAGTTATACTGTTAAATCTATGATATAAAAATTCAAAATACTGAATTAACCAACTATATGCTAACCAGCAGATGATATGACAATGGTAAATTTTATTTCAAATCTATCATGAATTAAATTTGTTTTTAATGCCACATCATCAATAGATGTATCTGAAAATGCAAGGTACTAGGCTTTTAAATTGAAATATACATAAAATAATATATATTTTGAATGCACGAAAATATCTTGAACTTTCAAAGTAGTAAGGAAGGCATATATATAAATGAATAATAATAATTGCATAACATAACTTATATTAAATGCATGAGCTTTGTAATACAAACACCAGAGAAAAGAGGGACTAATTCTTGCTGGGAGTAGATTTCAGGCTCACTGAAGGAGTCAGAGCCCTATTTGAATTTTCAGCTAGAAGAGCAATGATAATCTTAAAAAAAAAATGGCCTTTCTTAAATTACCTCCTAGACTGGTTTCCACTAAGGAAATTAAATCAATACCACTACCTTACTCCTTTTGGTCCCTGAAGTCCTGCATACATAAATATTAAAAGCATCCATCACTTAGGTGCACTATGGACGCCTGTGAATGAGTATGTATTCTCCCACATCAAGGATGAAAAGCCTGTTTTCCTCTAATTCTCCAATGTCTGGTAGAAAAATGTCAGATATTCAATCAGTACTTATAAAAAGAAGAAGAAATATAGGCTTAGGGCCTGTCCAAATATGAATGAAAAAGCCTGTCTTTAAGGTACAAGTTAATCTCTCTGGGCAGGAGTATGGCTTCTAGAAGTAGAGGAAGCAGTAGTGGGGAATGTGTGTTGGCTGGAGCTTCTTTTGCCTGCTCATCAAGAAACTAAGAACGACAGTGAGCAGCAGGCAGGGAACCAGGGAAGTGCTGTGTATCTGTGGAAACGATCATCTGGAAGAATGTATGTAGAGGATGACACTGATGTTGAGTGAATGATGAGAAGTCGTCTCTCACATAGATGACAACGGAGTTAACACGACAGCTGGGGAGGCCGGGGAAGAAAGAGATGTCTCTACTCCTACCGTCCTTCCACTAGCATCTTGCTTTTGTTGAGGGTTATAACCAAAACATTATAAGATATTATTAATCACAGGGAATAACAAAGCAATCATGGGGTGGGTCAGGAAATAATACCAAGGTAGTCACAGATAAATCCGGGGAAGGAAAGGGTAAACGAGGAAACTGTCAGGGTCTTTGCTTATCAGTCAAGGTCCCTGGTTATCCTTCCCATTTGGCCCTTGGAAACATGTCTGCATGCAAACAATTTCTACTTGGGTGGGCAGTTTATGCCCCTCTCAAGCCCAATAGAGGTGACCGCAAAGTAGATGACTAACAATGCTCCCAACAAATGTATTTTCCTTTTTGTTGAAGATAAACAGAAGCATCAAAAATGTTGGAGCAGGGCAATCGTGCATCTTGGAAGGAAATAAAGGGAAATTCAATAAAATCTCTTAAATGTACTAATTAAAGAAATCATCTTCATCTATACTACTAAATAAATCGTAACAATCTCCTGCCTTAAGCAGGATAAGTGGAATAGGACTTCTATTGCTTGAAGAATAGAAAGAAAAATGTAGAATTGGGGCCTTGATGATAAATAAAAGGTTGCAAAAGAGGGATTATAGCTATAATTAACATGACAGTCCACACTGAAATCTCTCTTAATAAAACTTTTTATTTCTAGTATGCAAATGGAAAAGAATGGATTTTAATCAACATTAATCTGTTTTTTTTTAAGTTAAGGGATATATCTTATAAAACCCATTAATAATTCTGTCAATACCTCTGATTTCCTTGTTATTAGTATGTAAAGTTAGGCTGGCCCCAATATAAATTCAAAGTACCTAGTTGCAGACATTTTAAATGGCAATTAGAGAAAGGATATTCAAGATCTGCAATCAAGAAGAAATAGCCAGAAAAAAAATTTCAAAGATGTGTCATTCATTTCTACACTGTGTATAAATTAACAACTTTTCCTATTCCCCAAGTAGTTGAGTAAAATTAATTGCTTTCAACTAAACAATGCTTAGCTCTTAATTGGGGGAAAAGAAAAAAGATAAAGGCAACCTCGGCTACAATGCCACAACATGATTACCATCGAGTGTCATGTGCTTTTTGGTTGAGAAAGCAGCAATATTCAGTGGGGAGGATTTATATTCCTTTCCCCTGAATGCAAACCCAGCCCTACTTTGGTCTTGGGACTTGCTCAATTTAGCTCTCTGTGCTTGCAAGTTGACTCAATTTCTCTGACTATAGTGTTTAGAATGGCATCTTACAGGATTTTGTGAAGATTAAGCACAGTTCTGTACTTAAAAAAAATACCAAAACATGGATGTCTGTTTTCCCCCATTCCATAACTATCTTTTGAGCATCTTTTGTTATAAAAGGAAAACACCCAAGCATTTATCTTAACCTCATAATTTACCATAATACCACAAGGGTCATCTAGCAGCAATTCTATAAATTATGTTCCTACTTAACCTAAAAGTAATTTCCACTATTTCTGCAATGGGGAAATTATGATAGCACAAATATGTCAGAATCTGATACTTCCATTTGGAGCTTTACATGGTAAAGAGAAAGGAGAATCTTGTGGAAAGTTACCACCTTCCTTTTTCATTATTGATAACTGGCTTCACTGAAGTTTCCCCTGTTTTAATTAAGAATAGTGAGAGTGCTTAGGACCAGAGCATTCCTGTCACTACCCTGGGTCTCAGCAATTCATCTTATTTTGGTATTGAACCTTCCAATAAACTTCACTCAATACTCAGCCTACATAATGGAACTTTCATTGCAGGAATCGAATAGAATGTACAAGTTCTAATGAAGGAAAGCAAAACTAAACAAGAACAAAACAACCAATCTGGTTTCTAGAGTCAGGTGGCAGATTTAACACACACACACACACACACACACACACACACACACACACACACACACTTCTCTTTTTACCAGAAATGGTACTATAATATAAAAAAATGGATTTTAAAATAAAGGTATAAGCCAACAAGGGTGAACAGAAAAATAAAAACCAAAGAAGCAGATGAAAAGTGACCCAAAGTCAACAGGAGCCAATCCTAAACTAAGAGTGGGGATAGATGAGAACCAGACCAACACAATTCATACAGTGAAGCCCTAAGCAGGCTTGCACACTGGCAGCACCTGTTAGGATCTGGAGATAAGGATGGCAGCTGAAAGAGGAGCACTAGATGCCCATTGCCCACTCTTGGCAGGTGCTATTACCTTATCAAAAACAGAAAGTAACTTATGACCTGCATTGATTCCCAGATTCCTTCCCTCCCTAAGCTTCCTAAAAGCCAGCAGCCAGAAATCTTCCTTTATGGATAAAGACTGGGGGATTCTCCTCTGGGAAATCTGACAAACCCATGGGGAAATACGCTATTGAGGGGTAGGACCCTCTCCAACATTTGTAAGACTCCTGGCAAGAACATAAACCTTAATTGCATGTATCCACATATTTGTATGTTTAATGTAAAGGCCCCCAAATAGGTTCTATCTCTTACTTTGCAAATATTCATTCATGGATACCTGAACAAGGTATCAAAATTCATAATTCTTGTACCCATGTAATGTTGTGAAAGAACATAATGCTTACAGCCCAGAGAGAGATTCTCCTTCTCATTCTATTCTCTGGTCCCATCTAAAGCACTAAGGCCCCTGTGTGTTGGCATGTGGATGATCGAGACCACCCTTCAAGCTTTCTCCCAAGACCATGCTGACATTCGTCCCTAAAGGGCTTTGTTGCATTCACACTGTGCATGGTCCCTAGGAGACCAGACCAAACAAGAGGTCAATCTATGTAGGTCCTAAAATCAGGCGCAGGGGTTCTGGAATAAGAATCATGAGAACCCAAAGCATAGTCTGAAAGAGAGTAGACAGGCCCTAGGTGAGTTCTGTCTCTTAGCTTTGCAGACACATGGTCCCAGGAACAGGGCAATAGCAGGGCCTCCAAAGCTGGGCAGCTCTTTGATGGTGTGAAGAGAGCACTGATTAGGAGTTCCCAAGAACACCTCAATTATTCATCCCCAGCCCCCCACACACTGTGGCTTGAAGTCAGTAAGTGTTACCCATGAGCTCAGAACCTCCAGTGAGCTCTTAATAAATTTTGACAATGGGCAGAAAGACAAAATGTTATTGGAAAAGGGAGAAATTCCTCTAACACAGGAGTTAGTCATCCGAAAAAAACTGAAATAAAATGTAACTTGCAGAGAAGGGAAAGTTTTAAATATAAAATCTTTAATATCCTTGGTTTAGAGAAGTTGGTCTATCCATGAAGTAGAAATGTGATTAAGTTAAAAGAAGATAGTATGGAGGAGGGAAAGCAGGAGAATTATTCAGAGAAAAGCAAAAAGGGCAATATCCTTCAAGAAAAATTTGATAGAATATAGATCTCATTAGAAATGTTACAAGATAAAGTTGAGGGCATTACAAGAGAAGAGGAAAAATAAAAACAGATTGAAAATAGTAGAGAAATGTAGAAGCCCAAGAGGCTGAACATGGAAATAATAGTAATTTCAAAAAAATAGATAAGAATAATTTACAGAAAAGAAAATAGAAAAAAAAAGATTTTAAGCCAGGAGTGGTAGCACACACCTGTAATTCCAGTAATTAGAAGGCTGAGACAGGAGGATTGCAGGTTTGAGGCTAGCCTCAGCTTCTTAGTGAGGCTCTTTGGAACTTAAGTGAGACTCTATTTAAAAAAACAAGAATAAAAAAATAGGTTTGAGGGTGTCGTTCAGAGGTAAAAGGGCCCCGAGTTCCATTCACAGTACCACAGGGGGGGAAAAAAAAAGATTTTAGTTTTCAAATTGGAATGACCCAGTAAGAGCCCAGAACAATCTGAAGACACTTTATCTTAAAATTTAAGAATGTTGGAGGTGTTTACTGTTTCCTGACACAGTGAGTTTTGTCTTCTGTAAAATTCAATTTAAATGCTTTTATTCATTCTTTTTTGGAAAAGGGGTCTCATTAAGTTGTGGAAGGCCTCATTAAGTAGCTGAGGCTGGCCACGAACCTACAATCCTCCTGGCTCGGTCTCCCAAGTACTGAGATCACAGGCATGTACTACCACGCACGGCTTCGTTACCTTTTTAATGGAGACCATCCCTTCCCTGGGTTTGAAATGTATTATCATCATTATTATTATTACTTTACTTATTTGACTTTAGAGTAGTCGAATGGGGTTAAGAAAGAGAGAGGGGGGGAGAGAAAGGACCGAGGAAGGAAACAGATAAAATAATATTATAGCAAAATGTGAAGGCATCACGACCAACCTCAGTAACTGCAGTGGGAAGGGAGGAGCAAGGAGCAGAGGTGGCTGTGGAGGGGACCACAGGAAGAGCTATGTACATGTATTTTTAACGCACTGAACCTCACCACGATGTATAATTGTGATATATTAATAAAATGTTTTTAAAGAGGTGGAGAGAGTTTATAACCTAGGAGAAAATCTTTGCAGATCTGACAAAGGCCTGGTATTGGAATATATAAAGAAACTCAAAACTCAGCAGTCAAATATACCAAGTAATCTAATTAGAAACTTGAGAAAAAGACATGAACAGACATTTCACTGAAAAAGATGCACAGATGGTAAATAAGCATGGAAAAAGCTGTTCAAGTTTTTATCCACCAAGGAAATGCACACCAAAAGCACAATGAAATATCACTGTAAAGGCACGAGAATGGCAACAATTAAAAATTGCAACTACACCAAAGGCTGGCAGGGATGCAAAGAAATGCATCGTTCATATGGGAGTGGTGTGAAGGTAACAGGGTGCAGACAACATGGAAAGCAGCTTGGCGATTTCTCATAATACTAGACATACACTTACTGCACCATGCAACAACTGCACTCTTGGGCATTAACTTCAGAAAATATAATAATTATGTTCACATTAAAGACCCTATACATAGCAGCTTTATTGATAATTACCCCAAAGAGGAAAAATCCCAGACATCCTAAAATGGCAACATGGTTAAAGTGTGGCACAGACATACCAAAGTATGTTACTCAACATTAAAAAAGAACAAAGCGCGTGTGTGTGTGTGTGTGTGTGTGTGTGTGTGTGTGTGTGTTATAGGGATTGAATCCAGGAATATTCTTTCTACCACTATTTTATTCTACCTTCAGCCTCCAGCATTATTTTATTTTTTATTTTGAAACAAAGTCTCACTAAATTTCTGAGACTGTCCTCAAACTTGTGATCCTCCTATCTCAGCCTCCCAAGTACTGAGATTACAGGTATGTGTCACCATTCCCATCTAAAAATGAGCTATTGATGAACACACTTTCCTATGTGAGCTATAACAAACTATCTTAAATGAAAAGAGAACACCTTAATCCCAAATGGTTACATATGTATCCTCTGTTTATATAACATTTTTGAAAATAAAAACCATAGAATTGGAGATTAATGGTTGATGTGGGCTAAAAATAGTGTAGGGAAAAGTGGGAGAGAAGTTGGTAAAGTTATAAAAGGCATCTTCAAGTTATTGTGTGATAAAACGTGTGATATTATTATATATAACTAAAACATACATGCAAAAATAAAGGCAAAATGGATAAATTCTGAGCAGCACAGAGGGATTGTTTCAATGTCAACTTCCTGGTTACGATAATGTAGTATATCAGGGTAGATGTTTCCATAGGGAACACTTGAGAAAGGTCATGTGGGATATTTCTATATCATTTCTTATCAAATGCATGTTAAGTGTTAATCTTAATTATCTCAAAATATGTTAAAATTCATTTCCTCCGGGTAAAATCTAAAGCAATGGTCTATCAGAGCACAGAAAATGCTTAGTTTGTAAGTAAGTGTCTTTGATGGGTTTATATGATATCCCAATGAGCATTTTATAAATGGAGTGTTTGGTACCTCAACTAAGAGAAAATTATATATTTAGGAAATATATGTTTTATTTTAATTCAGGACATAAGTACTCAATTCTATCTCTATAGTTAAAGATAGACAAATAAATAGTGAAGGATTAAGAGAAAAAGAATTTTAGAGATAGGAAAAATCTAATCCCATTCTAATAAGGATCAGGAATTGGAATGGTTTTGAACTTCTCAAAGGCAAACACACAGTAGGTGTTATGGTATATATCTGAAATGCCTTTTCCCTGCTCTCCCCTCAAAGCTCACGTATTGCCAGCCCCAGTGTAACAAGGTTCAGAGGTGGGCATGATTGAAGGAGGTGGGCCACTAGGAATATGGCTTTGAGGACCACATGTTTCTGACTCTTTCCTGTCTGTCTCTCTGTCTCTGTCTCTATCAGGTCACAGGAACAAAGAGCTGACTGATGCAGTAGGGAAGCCAATAAAACAGTATCTACAAAATTCAAGATCTTTATGAATAACCTAAACAAACAAACCAAAAGGTCAAATAAAGGGTAAACCTTCAATCAAGAAACTACTGGATTATGTGACCCAACAAAGGCTAAATCTGCAGTAAGAATGAGGAATTCATGAGATATAAGAAATGGAAAATCTGAAGGATAAAGAAGAGCAAAGTCAGTCTCTAAATAGTGAAGCTAGGTGATCCCAAGAAGACTGATGTATTGGGCTGCCAAACATTGACCTAATGTGACTCCCAAGACAAAAATGTACAAAGCTGTCACCAAAACTCTCATGTTTATATAGCTACTTTCCAAACCAAAGACATAATGCCCAGAAGAGCCTGATAAGTATATTCTGAAAGTAAATATGTATCTATCAAGAGAATGGCAAATGGAGAAATTAATGTAGTGGTTATCATAGTAGAGGAGGGGCTGAAAGAAAAGTCACTTGGTCTGTTTCTTAATCTAGGTGGCAGGCATGTGTGCTTATTCTATTAGAAGTATTTGAGCCTATGCATTTTATGTATGTGATGTGATGTTTAATTATGTGCCAATTTGACTCAGCTAAGGGATTCCCAGATAAGTGGTAAAATATTATTTCTGGCTATGAGAGTGTTTCTGGAAGAGAACCAGATGAAGGGCAGATTTCTTCTCTTCTTGAGTGAGATCTCTGTCTTCTCTTCCTGTAAGACACCATAGCTATTGATTTTCAGGCCTGTGGAGTCCAGAATTTGCCTCACTAATGGCCCCCACCTTCACTCCCATTGCCAGGCCCACAGCTCCACACTGGGTTACACACCAGCCACTCTCCTGTACTCAGGTCCTTGGACTGATGTACACCACAGGCTTTCCTGGTTCTCTAGCTTGCAGATGACATGTTGTGGGACTTGGCCTCCATGGTCATGTGAGCCAACCCCTAACAGAGCGTCTCTTCTATCTGTAATCTATATCATAATGGTTCTGTTTCTCTAGTGAACCCTGATTAATATACATATATTTCAGCGCACTTGGAAAAGGCAGTCATCTGAAAACCAGAAAAAGAGCCCTTTAGATGATGCTAAAGCTTTGTCAAATGTAGGTACAGAAAAAGGAAAGAAATTGGAAAGTTAACTGGTGTTTTTCAGCCCTGAGAAAATTATACTACCAATTACTTATTTCCAGCCAAAACCTGAGTTCAACTCTGGCTCACTGCTAAGACTTCACCTTGACCTCCATTAACCCTCTTCCCCTATTTCTTTTGTTTAAATGTCTTATAATCCAGAATGTGATTAAATTAATGGGTTGAGAAATCCATTATATATTTCACATGTGCATGATCTGCACTTTATGTTTGAAATAAAATGCCAAAAGGTCACAGTGATTAATTTTGTCTTCTATACTTGAAGTTAGAACTACTTGAATTCATTATGCAAATTTATGCCATATAGTACATAAACTATCAGGAGTTGTCCTTAGCAAATTCAAATTCTAAAGCAACCAATCTGTAAGTATATTCTTTGATCTATAATAATATTTTATAGTAAACAAGCACTAAAAACATGTCAAAATATGATTTTTGTGGCAATACATACATATAATATGTATATATATACTATATATACTGTATATATATATACTATATATAGTGTGTGTGTATATATATATACTATATATAGTATATATATATATATATATATATATATATATATATATATATATGTATTACCACAAAAGCCAAACAAAGTCAAGGAATAGAAAAAACTTGGGCATCCTATACATGGTACTAAACCATTCAAAATGTTAAAGACAAAAGTTGTTTAAAGGCTATCATGGAAGGTGCCTAGGTCTTTATAAAAATTAGAAAAATATTTTCAAATAGCAAGAGGTATAATGCAAAATACACTCAAATGATTTCCCCAAGTGAATAATTATTTGACTGATGAGAGGCAAGAGAGTCTGTGCATAAACTCTGAGGAGAGCTATGCCGCCCAGGGATATCTAAATCAAACGTTGCTCTCAACACAGGGGTTTGCTGAACTGTGATGAGGCCAATGAAAACCCACAACACATGGGGATCTGAGGTGTATGTTCATAGGAACTTTGTGATTCCCCAGGTGCTGGGCTGAGCCAGGAGGACCGCACTCCTCAGACGCAGCTGCTGTGAGCCCAGGCCTGGGTGTTCAGAGAAGTGATGCTGAAAGAAGCCAAGTGGCTGACATTGTTCAGGTCTTTCAGGAGCAAATCATTCTCCACCTCTGGGAAAGACAGCTGGGTCAGAACAGACTTTCTCTATGCACATGCTCTGGGAGCATGACCTTATTTGTGCTATATTAAAGATATATACCACTGAGTTATATATATACTATAACTCAATATATTGCATGTGTAATATATCATAGGGAGTATTATATAGATCATAATGATCTAATATGATTTAAACCAAGTTAGGCACAGGTTTTGTAATAAATCTGGATGAGCAGAAAAATGATAACCATGACTATATGATATGAAGAAGGAGAAGAACAGGAGAATCAAAAATGGAGGGAGGAAGAGCAAAGGAGAGAGCAGAAAGGAGAGAGAGGGTGAAGAAGAAGAGGAGAAAAAATTACTTTAATGTAAAAAAGCCTGCCAAGTTTACTGGGTCATTTATTCTTTGTCACAATTCTGAGAAGTGCATGTCATTATTCCTACTTTTAAGTTGATAAAAACGAGTCTCAGAACGATTAGGTCACACACCTTGATGCTACAGTTACTAAAAGGTGCACCTGGGCCTCCATCCTCAGCTTCTTTGACTCAAGGGCCCCTGTTCTGAACCATTTCCACTTTCAATCAAACCCAGGCCACACAGACGGAGACAGCCTCTATTTATCAGCTTTTAACAGAGAACTCAGACAAATGAAGGTGGGGACAAGCGACAGGCTGGCCAAGGAGAGGATGGAGGCAAGCAGAGCATCTCGGGGAAGGACCATGAGCAGGCGGGCAGCGGGCCATGCTGACAGCCCCAAGGCAGCCACAGGCAGGACCACGGCAGGCAGAAGCTGGACGGGGTCACATGTATGTTCACAAAGACACCTGGCAGGAGCTGGGGCTCTTCCAGAGGCTTCCCATTCCCTTTGTTTCTTGTTGGGCCAGCTTTGGAGGGCCTTAGATCACAAATCTAGCTGATTAAAAATGTAGGCAGGCTTGCTACACAGTCTTTGCTGTAATTTACGAGTCACAGAATTGAAGCAAATATTGCTTATTTTTCACAGAAATGCAACTGTAAAATGATGAGCATTAGGGAGAGAGTAGGGAATGACAAGACGACATTAGACTTTAGTCAAAATCGTGATGGAAAATTGTAGGACTTGTTTTGCTATCGAAATCCTGAAATTAGAATTTCCAATACTGAGCTGAATCACTGATTGGCAGTTGACGTAAACAAAACATAAAACAAGTCCCATGCTCTCCCTTGAGGTGTGAAAAGTTCATTACACCAGAGGAACAGAATATTCAAAGATACATTAATAATTGGTAATTTCCAATCCGGCTAGCATTCAACATCGGCCATTTGGTAGTTTTCCTCTGATAGGTATTTTCATACCATTCCACTTTAATGTTTAATCGCCCTTGGTAAATAACTATATTTAGAAAAATCACAATCACAGATACTTTTGATCATTTTTGTTACTCAGTAAGCTTAGCTCAGCCTCGATTCTTTTGCAGTACAGTACGTAGAAGGATTTGGTGCCCACCTCTCTGCATTATGTGAAGATAAAGTCAATACCTGTAAAGCGCACACTGACAGCAAATCCATTCTATAGTCACCTTTTAAAGCCTTATTACATTTATCATTTTTCTTCCTAATTCTATTATCACCATGCCCTGGCCATTCATAAACCCTCAAAGCAATTTTGTCAGACCATATGTGAGAACTTTTATAGCAGATCATGTGTTGCAGCAAAGCCTAGAAGCAAGTAAATCAAGAATCCACCAAACCTAAAGGAACAGGGGCGGGGAGGGGTCACAGCTGGCTTCTTTGTGACTTAAGCAAAGGCACTCAGAGCCAGAGCTAGAAAGAGCTCCTTTGACACTAAGTCCACGGGAAACTGATAATGGGATTTATAAATAGGGAGAAAACTCACAGCAGTCAATTCATTTCCTTCAAGGTTCTGTGATACATTCAACAAGGTATCACAGTGGAAACAAAGGGTGGGGAGGGAGCTCAGCATGTTCAAGAAAGAAAAGATTTAATTATGTGACACTTTCACTACTACAGTTTTCAAAGAATTGCGGCTAAATGGAGCCATTTACTTATTCAAAGTACCAACAAAACTATCTCCGATGGGATCATTAAGAGAAAGTGTGAAACCTTGAAGAAAAGCCTCTCAGACGCTGCAAAGGTTTGCAAAGGTCGGATTTTTAGTTCTAAACATGCACATTAAAATACTAGGAGCGCAGAGGTTTGTATCCAGGCTTACCGAAAGAGGTTACTACTTTCTGAAGAGAATAATAAATACAATTATAGAGATAGAGTCACAAAATAGAAAAGGACATTAAATAATAATGTAAATCATCAAATAAAAATAATTTTTAAATCTATTTTGTGTTGGCCCTGCACAGATAACCAATTTTGAAAGTTTAAGTATTTCTTTAAGGGTCAATTTGAAACTTATTGCCAAACAACAGAGTTTAGATTCAGTATTTGTTATGTAGTTTAGTTTGAAATGAACCAAGGTTATCAGGGATAAAATTCCTGATGGCCAATAATTGACAGAATTAGCAATATTTTCACCCACTTCCCCCACCGTGGGCCACAGGTACGTGTCATCATTATCTGTACATTGCCCACCTCGAACCAGCAAGCAGCCATTAATAAGCAGATTAGCATACAAAAGCAAACATAACATCCTGGGAACTTTATGCTTTGCCACTCTGCGCCATGCCTGAGGTCTGTCAAAGCTTTCACGGCCCCGGGTTCTTGTGATCAAAACTCGTTCCGAAGTGTGGATTTCGTACCTTGAGCTAAATCAGGCCCTGTCCCTCATTAATTAAAAGTGCCATGCACAAGATAAAAGTAAACTGCAGTTTCCACTGCATCCTGTTAGGGGATAAGATTTCTGGGGTGTACTGTCTAGAAAGTAGTCGGTTCTCTACAAGTCCGGATTTCAAATTACACGAATTCTGCTTTTTATCACAAAACCATATTCTCTGAGATGGCAACTCAAGGAATGTGCAACTCACTGGGTGGGGATCCTCTTAAAGGTTTATGAAATTTATAATCTTGAATAGCAACTCATGGTTTTAATTTTCATTTAATTTGGTTAACACAATGTGTATATACAAGAGATTGGTCCAAAATACATTTCAGGTCTCTAAGCCATTCAGGTAATGGTTTCAGCAAACAGTGTTTAAGGGCTTTCTGGTACCAGGGACAACTCTAGTGCCAGCAGTTGGACATACAAGATTGAGTAGGACAAAGGATCCATCTTCCAGGTGTTCAAGGACCTAGGTGAGTATGGGGGGGGATGTCACAGAAACATCTTATGAATAGTATCTTTGTGACAGGAGTTCTAAGAGACAAGTACCAGGCTGACTCTGACAGCTTATGTACTGGTCAGATAATGGAGACCTCTACAAGCCTGAGAACTCAAAGGATGACAAGACCACCAAAAGCCACCATGAGACTAGTGGACTGAGGGCATCTTCACGTACCTCCTCCTGATCATCCCCTCATGGAAAACCCCTATAAAAGAAGAGCCCTAAATCCCCAAAGACATTTCTCCCTCATTAGAGGGTCCAAATTCCCCCTTGAATATTTATTTCCTACTTTCCTATATAAACATCTGTCTATATCTCTGACTGGCAAGTGATAAATTCTTTTTTGTCACACAAGCCAGGGACCCCACTGATCCTGCATTGAGGAATCAACCCTTGCCCCATGACATCTTGATAAGAAGAATGTGATATTTTCAGATAAAAAAAATCATCTTTCTCTATCTTTGGACTTTAAGAAATAAAGTCAGGAAAAGAAGAGAATGTTT
Source organism: Muscardinus avellanarius (assembly GCF_963383645.1). Taxonomy (NCBI): domain Eukaryota; kingdom Metazoa; phylum Chordata; class Mammalia; order Rodentia; family Gliridae; genus Muscardinus; species Muscardinus avellanarius. Next base: position 96,876,589 of record NC_137795.1, read on the forward strand.
TGTTTGTTTTGTTTTTGGTGGTACTGGGGGTGGAACCCAGGGGCTTTTCTACTTCCGGGCTGTACTCCCAGACCTATTTTACACTTTATTTGGAAACAGGGTCTCACTAAGTTGCTGAGAGCCTTACTCAGCTGAGGCTGGCTTTGAACCTATGAAATCCTCCTGTCTCAGCCTCCCAAGTGCTGGGATTACAAGTGTTTGCCACCAAGCCCAGGGAAGAGAATGTTTTGGAATTAGGAAGGGAGGCAGGTACACAGTAAAGTGGAGTGGGGATGAAACCAAAGGTTTGTGTATTTTGCTAAAAAGTGAAGACTCTAGTCTCAAAAGGATGGGGGAAGGCTAATGAGACCCAGAAGAAAAGAAGGTTTCAGATTTATCCTGACCATGACACTGCCTGAGTGGTCCCCTCAGCCAAATTTCCCAGGTTACTACTAACCAGAGGCCCCTGACCTCTTTGTTTCTTACACCATTGACTTGTGCAAACTTTCCATTGTAAATTCTTTTTCTGACCCTTTGAGATTTAAATCTTTGCCCAGCCTCCTGCCAGTTTTAGAGCTCTGCCATTAAAAATGGGCAAAAAATCTGAACCTCCAAGAACACTTTTGAAATAAAATGCAATTCTAACTTCCCAGGGAATGTTCCCTTTGAAATGTAAGCACTGTGAAAGATAACAGACCATCTATCAGTCTCTGCAGTAGAGTAGAAACCTAACTAATTCAAGGCATTAAGAGACAGCTAGCCAACGTAGATGGCCTAATCACATTCAAGTGTTTTTCTCCAACTCTCCACACTATTTTCCTACAGGCCCATACCAGTTCTTAAAAGTTTTCCACTCTGAAAAAGTTTCAGAACAATCACTATTAGCAGATGGAAGACAAATGGATAGAATGGGAAGAGAGTGGCCAGAGGAGTCTGGAAGCTACAGTCCGAGATGAGACAAACAGTGGTGAAGTTTGAAATAGAGGAAGAGCAGAAAGGGCAAGAATGAAGACATAGGACAGAGATGCTATGACCAAAGAATCAGCTCCTCCATGATCAAGTGGATGGGGAGACAGAAAGGGAGCAAGGGCGACTCACAGATGGTCTGTGTGGCCATGGAAGGTACACCCTTCTGACACACTTGCATAACACCCTGGTGGACTTGTGGTCCACTGAGCTAGAGAGAGTGCAAGAGAGCTCGGAAGGCAGCAGGGAGAAAAAGATTGTGAAAGTAAGATGAAATTAAGTGGGCATTGTAATGAAGGATGACAAGGACCACTTATAAATGTTTCAAAGACATTTTGGTGACACCTACAATATCAGAAAATGATTCCTGAATTAGAATGTGTTACAGATAGAATTTGGTAAATAATATATATATTCTTATGGCTAGAGAACAAAGAACAGAGGAGGAAGGAGGAAAGAAAAAATTGTACCTTTCCAGACATCTCCCCAAAGCTCAGGAGTTTCTAATTAAAATTTTATTTTATGTATACTTTTTTGGTGCTTTGTAATCTTACATTATAAAAGTTCAGACTGATAGGAACATATATGTGCACAGCATTTTTCTCTCTTTCAAAATTGTCAGCATACAGCACATGATAAACAGGGAAGCAGAAGTGAGGAAGGAAAAAGAAGATGTTGCAGCCTCGTCTTCAGGACTAAGATGAAAGATGTCAGCTAGAAAGCTCAATCTAAGTATGGTCCCTGTTTAAGAGAGCATCTGCTTTATTTCCCTGCTTCAGGTGACTGCATTTTATACATTACTACTGGTAACCTAGGAGAAAAGCATGGGCAGAAGGCCCACAGGCCTCTTTTCTAATACATAGCAAGGAAACAAAGGTCCAAGTCAAATGGTATTATGGAATATCATCTTCTTCCTGATTAAAATGAAAGTTTTTACTGACATTATGTAAAAGCCTACTTTTGAAGGAGGAAATTCCATTTCAATGAAGAGTCCTAATGTCACAAGCAATGAAATTCTAGTACAACAGAATGACTTGTTCTTTGGGGTTCAGATTCAATATTAAATGTGATAGAATGTATGAGGTTCTTGAATGTATTTGACAATGGGTATTGGAAAAAAATGTAATTTTTTCCAAGTATACCCACCAGGAAATTAATATTTGCAAAAATCTTAAATACAGGGTATAACCATGCCTGAGACTTTACCACAAGCCCTCAAACATTTGGGTGGGAGATAATCAATACTTTACTATGACATCGGAATCCTGTCCACATAGCCAAATAAATGCAGCCAAATAAATGCAAAAAATAAATTTGAAATATGAAGTTCCCCCACAGGACGACTCATAACCATATCCAAAACTTAAATATTTATGTGAAAAGATGATTATGGACACACTGTTCCAAAAATCTGTTTTGTGACTTCATCACTCTGTTCCTCTGTATGATGATGGTCAAGGTCACCACCAAGTAAATGTGGAGGACATATCCAGCCCTGCAGCCCTGAATTTCTAAGCTGATTGGATTCATGTGGAGAATTAATGACAGAAAGGTTTCTTAAAAATCATCCGAAGGGGCCCAATTCTCTTTCTGAAAGCAAACAGAGTAAGCAAATTGTACACGGGGGGCTTCTATGTACAGATGTGAACTAGAGCAGTCTCAAGCACACTAGTCTCTGCAACTGACAAGCTGGGGAATGTCTCTCATTCTCTCTCTCTCTCTCTCTCTCTCTCTCTCTCTCTCTCTCTCTCTCTCTCTCTCCTCCCTCCCTCCCTCCCTCTCTCTCTCTCTTTGCCTCCCAGGTGCCATGAGCTAAGCTGCTCTTCTCTCCTGCGCCATGCTTTCCACCACAATGTTTGTACCTTAGAGTCAGCCAACCATGGATAAACTTCTAACCCTGAACCCTAAATAAACTTTCCCTTCTTTAAGGTGCTCTTTGCAAAGCTGAAGAACAAACTGTGAGATTGAGCACTTTTCAGTATCCTCATCACTTGAAACAATACTAGGAATATAGTTAACATTCAGCAAAAATATGTTAAATTTATGCCTATGTGATTCATTTGGGATTGAAGGGAGATCCCAAACTAGAATTTTTTTCCAATAAACCAAAGAATGGTGAAGCCAGTTTAAATGTTAAAAGACATTTTAAATGATATTGTGAATAGTCAATATATAAATTTTTTCTTAGGCTAATAAATACAAACACACTTTACATAAGAATACAAGAAGCACTACTTGGAGGAAACAGAGAGCCTACTGGTTAAATAGGGATACAGAGTGCCGAACACTTCTATAGTTCCCTGTGCCTCAGTTGCTTTATATGTGAACTGGGGATAACAATAATACCTGTTGTACAGGGTACAGAAATGAGGGAGAGTTAAATTATATGATAGGTATATTAAAGATCTTTTCTAGCTCACAGAAATAGTACAATCTGTGTTTGCTACTATTATTTTTAGTATTGTTATATTTTAAAATAGAGTGTTAAGCATAAGATTAGGACAAAAGACAGGGAAGGGCAGTAAAAGCAAGTACGTACACACTTAACACTCTCAATTTGTGAAAACAGGAATATACACTTAGGAAAGGAAGGGCGATACCCTAGAGAAGACAAAGTGGTATCATTAACTCCCCAGACAGATTTCAAACTGAAATGCCTCCCTCCCTCAAGTGGGGGCTGACTCTCTACCCAACAGCCCTGTTGTCAACTTGTTAAATAAGGGGAGAGGGATTCAATTTCAGATCAAGCAATTGATAGAAAAATCATTTATGCTTTAGCAACTTCTTGAAACAAAATACATTTACACAATTTTCTAATGCTCATGTTCATGATGAATGATAGTGAAGCTTTGAAAACCTTACCAAGGAAACATGTCAGAAGAAAACCTGTGAATTCTATGTAAGTTCTACAGGCCTAAACACTCATGATAATATAATTCGTTCTTAAGCAATATTTAGTTTTACCACTGCACTTAGCAGATAAGAAAACTGAAGTCTCAAGAAGACAAATATATCCCCAAGGTCACACAGCTAATGGGAGGTCAGACTGGATTTTCTCATTCTTGCATGCATATATTTTATTCCCCACTTTCATTATTTAAATGGAGTCTCCACAGCCCTACCACAGTCCTCATCGCATAAGAAAAAAAGCTCCAACAAGTTGGGACCTATTCTGTTCTATTTTGTTCTATTTTTCTCAACCACTGTTTGCTCACAATTAGAAATTTCATATGCATTATTTGAATAAATTATATTTTACTGTTATATGTAGTTTGATCTCTCAGTGCCTAGATCTAGCACATATGGCATATAAGTGATGCAAGCACTCAGTTGTCCAAAGGGTGAACAAATGATGACTGAATGGCTCTACCAGGTTAGCATATTTATGGAGTTCAAGTCAATTATGGAAATTGGAAACATGAAAACTCCACTATTTCATCTCTTTCAATTTTGAAAGTGGTTTATACATAGAGAATCTCAAAGAATAAAGTAGGGAAGAGGAAAAATTGTAAGTTTATAGTGGAGAAGCTTGAAAGACACCACCACCTTAACCAAGCAATCAGGTTAACACCACCAGCATCGTCATGTGGTTCTCAGGTGAGTCCTGGTGAGTCAAGAAGGGTATTCCATCTGTGGTTTCCTTTCCAAGCAACCGTAACTCAAGTCTAATTGTGACTAAAACAACACACTAAGCAAGAATAGAGGACATTCCACCTGTCCAATACTTTAAGACCATCAAGGTCACCGGGGGAGGAGGGGATAAAGGAAAGACTGAGAAAGAAGATACTAGGGAGACATCCTCACTCAATACATTGTGGTAATTTGAATTGGATTCTGGAGTATAAAGTCCCAGAGTTTAGTTAATAGTAATTTAGCGATATCAGTTTTCTTAACCAGTGTACCATGGTAATGTAACATAACAAATATACCATGGTAATATAACTCCATGTAGTATCTTTGCAACTTTTTTTATAAATCTAAAACTATTCCAAAATTATTTAATATTTCAAAAGTTTATTTAATATTCCAAAAGTTTATTTAAGAAAAACTCAGAGATGGATATGAGATGATGCACTTAGAAGAATGCATTTGCAAATTTGCTAATGTCTGGCAAGATCATCAAATACACAGTGTTTGTACGCTTCATGGGTTTAAGTATCTTGTTATCACAGCAGATTTTTATACTAATAAACATAATAAAAACAAACCAAATGGTTAATTACATCTCCTTCCCATCATCTTTCTTTGACACAGTTGGCCCTCCATAGCTGAGGATTCCTAACCTGTGAATTCAACTTTCAGTCTGCAGTAGTTCAGTAATGTGCTGCAGAGGACAGACTGACCTTATTTAACTCCCCAGACAGATTAAAAATGTGAAAGGTACAGACTCACTTTGGCCATTATTCCCTAAATAATGCAGCATAACAATTTTTATATAGCATTTATATTACAATAGGTATCATGAGAAGCCTAGAGATTTAAAGAATATGAGAGGAGGTTATAAGCAAATAGCATGTCATTTTATATAAGACTTAAGCATCCATTGATTTTCGTATGCACAAGGAGCCCTGGAACCAGTCTGCACCAAATACCAAGGATTGACGGTATTCTAGCTCTGGGCTACACTCCCAGACCTATTTTTTATATTTTATTTGGAAACAGGGTCTCTTAAACCAGGTGAGGCTGGCTTTGAACCTGCATGATCCTCCTGTCTCAGCCTCCCAAGCGCAGAGATTACAAGTGTGCACCACCAAGCCCGGCATTTTTATTAGTGTTTTCAATTCTACTTTTGAAAATGAATTGGAGGGTGCTGGCATGAAAAGCTTGAGAAGTCAGCCTCTACCCTGCATCTGGTTTTATGACCCTACAGACCGATGGGTGGTGTGACTGTAAGGTCTCCTTAACAGCTATAACCTCAAAAATCATAGCTACCACTTCGGGAGAGAATCATAATGTGCCAGACTAAGCACCAGAGGTTTCATATACAAGATTATACTTTACCCTTGCATTCTATGAGGTTGCAATTATATTCTCATTTTAGAGATGAGATATTTGATCATTAGAGAAATTAAATTACATTGCCAAGGTTGCAACCGAGATTCAAACACAAACATTTATGACTTTTTCACTATATAACCTATCGAGGAAACTCTGTTGGTGCAGATGCCAAAATGGTGCACCTAATTAGAGTACAATTCTAATATCATTAGTCACAGTCAGTATAAGAAAAGAATATACATTACATATTACGTAGTATATGCATTCAGATAATACCCACTATACTAAAACAATGCATGTAAAAGCATTGTTGAATATTATATTTGATACAGTAATATAAAAATGTTAGTCTCCTTTTATCTTTATAGACTACATCTGTTTTCAGTTGACTCCAAATTGATTTTAGCTATTTATGTTTTAGCCCCTGGACTCCAGGAAATTGTGGCAATTCAAAGTGCTGAGTAAGCTAGCCTCAGAAGTAAAGTTGAACCAGTTTGCATGAGGTAGAGTTAAATTGTGGCCAGTATCAAGTTATTCTAGATACAAAAATATATGTTATGTCAATTAATGCCTTTTGGAGCTAGAAACAGAAAAGATTTTTTAAAAACTGACTATCCTTTGCCTAGGCTGTATGATTGCTTGCTTTATTAATGGTCTATTTCTATACGTCATTCAGTTGATAGCAGTGATTTTTTGATATTATTCTGGAATTGTTTTAAGATTTTTTTTTTTTTGGTGGTAGTGGGGATGGAACCCTTCTACCTCCAGGCTATACTCCAAGACCTATTTGTTATTTTATTTGGAAACAGGGTCTCTTAAGCCAGCAAGGCTGGCTTCGAACCTGCATGATCCTCCTGTCTCTGCCTCCCAATCTCAGGGATTACAAGCATGCGCCACCATGCCCGGCTTGTTCTAAGACTTTTAAAAGATGTCCACTTTCTCTTTACATCTTACCTCATCCTTTGAATAGACTTTGCCCTCCTGATCATCATAATCATTAACTTGAGGCTTGAAAAAATCATAACCAGTAAAGAAGATTCCAAATATTTTAAGTCTGAAATTTATGATTAAAAGCTCGGACACTGTCAAGGACTCAACCTCTCCCGACTATTCTTTTAGGGTGAATGTTCCAAGGCGAAAAAGAGCTAAATGGAAGAGGAATGAGAAGTATTTGAAACAGTATCTTTCTCTATGCTAAAATAAACTAAGCAATTAATGGATCTGCCAGCCTGTATTAGCAGAGAATCCTGCACTGCAGATGGAAGCAGGCCTTTGTTAAAAAACAAACATCCAAGCCTGTAATCTGATATAAACAATGATCCAGATGCACAGCAAGAATCTTGTAAATGGTGATGGCGAACAGCCATTTGCTGCCCAGATAAATCACTGGGTCTTGTCATGAAGAAAAGAAACCCATGTTTTAAACCCAGTAACAAATTATCGCTCTACTTCACACCTTGTGACAATGAATGAATAACCTCAGAGGACGCCTTCCATTTGTTTTTCTGAGAGCTAGGTCAGAATCCATTCATAGTGTCCTTTTTATCTAGATGATTTCTGGAGAATTCATTTAATTAAGACTTCTGAAATAGCATATCTACTTTGGCATGCACAACACGTTAGGATATGAACTGAATTTTGTCATTATATGCAATTCAAAATCTGTCAGACTTCTCATGAATCTATAGTCAGTGGCAAGCTGGAGCCAGGAAAGAGAACGTGGAAAAGAGAAAATTCATAATCTCAAAAAAGAAATTTTCCTGCACAACCACAGGTTGGAAACATCATCACCATATATTAAGAGTATAGTCGACTTCCGGGAAGATGACGACCGAGAAAATCAGTATTTATGAGTACTCTAACACTGGATCTCTATTGCCACAAAATCAGCGCTTTTCATAGCCAGAAAACACTATCAGCAGAGAAATAAAAAATGTAAATACAAGAGACAGAGAAAAAGAAGACTAGAAGAACAACCAGAGGCCAGAAAAGAAACCAGCCTGCATTACAGCACTGGAGCTCCGCTGGTGCCATCTTCCCTCACAGCACCAGGCTCCAGAGAAGAAAGGTAAACAAGGAGCTGAAGTGAGCAGCTGCAGATCATTCGGGTGTAATTCAGCAGTTCTTTCAGTGCAAAGAATATCTAAAACTCCCAGTGGCGAAGCTCATCACACCTTCCAGGGACTCAGAACGGAGCTCAAAACCAGAAAAGAAATACGCCAGATTCACGGCCGAGGGCGTGGCAGTGGCGCCATATTATCAGCAGAGGTGGCAAGTTCACCATGCCCGCAACAGCTCCAGATCAGCCCCCACAATAACTGTAAGTGAAATGGAGCCCCCTAAAGGAGAAATCCCAGCACCGCACCCCCAGGGACTTGCTCAGCTTTGAAAATCTCCCTGGGTCTGAGATTTTGCAGTCCAACCCAGTGAAGGAGTAGCGGTGGCAGAGATACCACACCCTAGTCGCAGCTCCCCGTGGGAAAATGCGCAGCCTGGCACCCCCGTGGTCTCGCACAGCCTCAATTAACTCCCTGGGTCTGAGACTTTGTGATACAACCCAGTAAAGGAGTAGTAACAGCTGAGATTATGACAAACTTGAGATCCAGAGCACTCTAAGTAAAGTCATGGTGACCCGGGGAAGAACCCAGAGAAGGCACAAACTTCTGAAATCATGGGAAAGAAGAACAACAATAGACCAATGAATGCCCACAACCACATAATATCAGAACCTGATAACACAGAAATGCAGAGATTTCCAGAAGATCAAATCAGGAATATAACTATAGAAATAATACAGGACCTTCTAAAGGAATTTAGAGAGAGTCTAAAAGAAGTAGAAGATGCAATCACTGAAGTAAAGGCATGAATTCAAACTATAAACAATCAATTAGACCACATGGAGAATAGAATCTTGCTCCTAGAAGATGATCACTTCAAAAACAAATGCATAATTTATAATTTAGAAAAAAAACAGACAGCAGGAATCTGACACTGAAGAAATATGGGCCCATTTAAAGAGAACTAACCTAAGAATAATCGGAATAGAGGAGGGAAAAGAAGGTGAAACCAAAGGGATCAATAATCTCTTCAAAGAAATAATAGCACAAAATTTTCTAAACATAGAGCAAAAGGTCGATACACAGGTCCAGGAAACTTATAGAACTCCCTTTAGACAGGATCAGAAAAAAGGTTCCCCATGCCACATAATTGTCAAAATGACCAATGTAGAAGCCAAGCAGAGAATCTTAAAGGCAACAAAAACAAAAGGCCAAGTGACATTCAGAGACAAACGAATTAGAATCACTCCAGACTTCCCAAACCAAGTCATGAGAGCCAGAAGGGCTTGAAGTAACATATTCCAAACTCTGAAAGAAAACAACTTCCAGCCAAAAATTTCCTACCCAGAAAAACTATCTATTAAATTAGATGGGGAAATAAGAAGCTTCCATGACAAACAGAACCTGAAAGAATTTATGTCTTCAAAACTAGAGCTAGAGAAAATACTCAAAGAGATTAACTACAAAGAAGAAATAGGTAGTACACACCAGAACAAAAAAAAAAAAACAATATTTTCCATCTAACAAACAACTAAGCAAAGAAGAATAAACAGTATTTCAAACAGAAATAAAATCTTAACATGTTAGGAATTAAAAGTTATCTCTCAATAATCACACTGAATGTAAATGACCTGAATTCCCCAACAAAAAGACATAATGTGGCAAAATGGATTAAAAACAAGAACCCATCCATCTGCTGATTACAAGAAACACACTTTACAAGTAAAGATAGTAACAAACTCAAGGTAAAGGGCTGGAGCAAGGTAATTCATGTTAAGTAGCCATCCTAACAAATGTGAAGTAGTATTTCACTATAGTTTTTATATGCATTTCCTTAATGATTAGTTATATTATGATAATGATGAGTGATATTCATGGTTTATTGGTCATATAAAAATCTTTGGAGATTCATTATCTATTTTAGTCTTTTACCTATTTCTAAATTGTATTGTTTGCTTTTACTGTTGCTAATTTTTAGGATTTCTATTTGGAATGTTAATATACCTTCAGATACAGAATTTGGAAATATTTTATCCCATTCTATCAGTAACTTTTAATTCTGCTTACATTGTCTTTGGATATACAATCTTTTTTATGTTTTATGAAGTTTGTTTGTTTATTCTTTTGTTGCCTGTGCCTTTGGAATCATATCCAAGAAATCCCTGTCAATTTCAATGTTGTAAAGTTTTATTACCCAGGTTTTTTTCCTAAAAGTTTATAGCCTTAAGATTTACATTTAGGTCTTTTATCTATTTTGAGTTAATATTTGTATATGGTGTTAGGTAAGGGTCCAATTTTATTCTTTTTCATGTAATTATTATTTTTCAACAATATTAAGTGAAAAGATTATTATTTTCTTAACCAAATGTTCTTGGAAACCTTGTTAAAAATAACTGGACCATATATGGAAGAATTTATTTCTAGGCTTTTTATTTTAATACACTGTTTTGATTATTGTAGCTTTATAAGGTTTGAAATCAGAAAATGTACATCTTCTAGCTGTGTTCCTTTTTAAAGATTGTTTTGGGTATTTAGAGTTCATATTTCATGTTAGGATAGATTTTTTCTGGAAAAAAAAAGTGTTAGTTCACCTTAAAAAAAATCCTCTGATAAGAAAGAAAACAAGAAAGAAATATTGAAATGTTATCTTTAAGTGATCAAAAGTTTGATATCAGACAAATGAATCTGTTACATGAGATTATCATTGTTAATTTTGGATAAATTGCTATAATATTAAAAATTTTTTAAATAAAAAGAGTAGAGTAGATGAGGTGGCAACTTTTAGTTCCAATGAATATTCTGTTTTCTTAAAACTTGGGTCTTTAGAATCATTCCATCATTGCATTTATTTGTATTTTCTTGTTTATTTGTTTGCTTTTTCTTGTTTTGTTTTTTAGGTTCCAGAGACACTGCTAAATTTACTGTACCAACACTAATGCCAAGTTACTCCTTTCAATTTCAGAAGTTTCCTCACATACAAGTTTTATCATATAAGATATGAAAAGCAGAAAGCCCTGGCCAGGAAATAACATCTTCCTTCAAAAACTCAAATCACAGTTACCTCGGGCAACTGTAGGCAAAACACTGACACAGAAGAGATAGAATAGATGGTTGAACGCACAGATAAGCCGCACATCTCATTTCAGCCTCTAAGTCCAAATGTATCCCCACAACTCATCTGACTTTTTTCAAAACTGATCGTAAGCTGCAAAATATTACTAGAGATCTGCTATCTTTTATTATTTAAAAAAATAGCAAACTATTCATTTGAAAATTTGAAAGAACATAAAATACTAGTTTACAATTGGTAGCTTCTAAAAGTACTTTAATTTACATTTCCGCTCTAGTTCCCATTACTACTATATACATAGAGATATCAAATATCAATATCCCATTAAAGAGATATATCAAATGTTAATAAATAATTTGATTTACAATATAAATTGTATTTTGTATATATTGCAGATATACAAAATATACATATATTTGTAATAATTATATTAATCCATTTCCTAATCTCATTTACATTAGAAAATGAAATATGTTGCTAACAAAAGGAAGAAATGCAGACATTTGGATTCTGACTAACGCTTCCTTAGCAATGGAAATGAGAATGGAGGAGAGAAGTGAAGGCTGAGAGGAACCAGAGGGCTCTAATTTTTCAAGAAGGACCAGAAGGGATCAGGAAACCATAGCAGCTGAGAGACAGAGAGAACAGAGAAAGTAGAAATTCCACACACAACTCTCTCTAGCAGACTCACTGGCTGGGCCACCAGGGAAAAGGACCCTTGTTCACCACCAACTCCAGACCTCTGAAGCCCTAGCATCCAGCCCTGAGGCTGTCGTCCTCAGGATTCCTATCCACTATGGGTCCCTCCAGATCACAGTCTCAGGAAGCAGGACTAGCCCAGGAATGCTTCCCCCACTGCATTCCTGTCTATCAGATCTAGCTGCCTCTTCTACACTCCTAGTCAGGTCCACATTTGGAGGCCAATTGTGGTATGGGTTAATTAGTCTTCGGTTCTATAAAAAAACCTCCTTCCTTTCTAGTGGTATATCTTAATATACCTTATATATCTTACTGTACCTTAATATATCTTATCATAGTACACTTGGCTATTGATGCCACAGTTAGGAAGGAACTCTAACCATTATATCCCAAATGCCCATGGTCACAATTTCTTCTGGTCTATTTTACCCAATGGTCTCATATATTATGATGTAAAGATGGATTAAAAATAGTTACCAGGTTGTTAAAAATGCACAATAAATTCTAATTGATGATATAAGCTAATCGTTAGCTGTGTATTCAGAGAGATTTAGAGAAAACATAAAAACTGAGAATTCATATGTTGACCTAATTTCAGATTTTGGAAACAATGGCACCTGGCCAGGGAATCACTTAGGGCCACCACATTCCTGCCTCAGGGGCCGGGCCTTTCTCTGGCATTATTCTAGGGCAGAGTAACTGGAAGTGTTAGCTGAGCCTTCAAGGTGAACTGTGTCACATATACATAAGAATGAGGGAAGTGCTGGGTAATGCAGGTTCCAGAAAGAGCCCTCATTGTCTGAGGATCTTCTGGATCTTACTGTGCCATGCGCTGTCACCAACCCTCTGCTTTTCTCATTTCTGGCAGAGCTAAGAGTATCGTGGTCAAAGAGCCCAGAGCCCTGACCTGGCTCCTGCAGCAGAGCGACTGGACTCCGCAGCTTTCTCTTCCTCCTGTTTTCTCCAGCTCACTTACTTGACTTGAAGTTCACATGGTGTGACGCTTTCCTTCCCTTCTCTAGCCGTGTTTTCAGACACGAGGTCTAATGAATCTACCCATGGAGCCCAGGAGTATCAAGAAGCTAAGATAGGCCAAGCACATGAAATCTACTAGGCACTTGCAACTTACAAGCTTCCCGGAGTTTCTCTTTGTCATAGTGGAATCCTTCATAGTCTTGTAAACTGATTCTGTTCACCCGGATCCTCAGGCGATCTGGGACAGACTGGGGACTGCAAGACAAGAACCCGGTGGTCAGATACAAATGAGAAAGTAGAACTGGGAGTCATGCACCTGGAAGGACTGGGGGCAACGTCACCTCTTCTGGCTTAGGAGAAAAAGTTCACATTCAAACCCGGATTGTGGGTTGTTTACCAGGCAAACAGCGATTATTCTGGAGAACGCTTTCCTAGAAATATAACATTTTGGAATTTAGGTAAGAAAATTGAAATAAACAGCGGGGGGTGGGGGGAACCTTTGGAGACCACTTTTGTGTGATATTTGCTACTAAGTTATCATTGTAATAAGATCACGTGCTTTGTTACATATTAAATTAAAAACAGCTAATTGAAAATAATGAGGCGAGGACTTGACCCATGAGAACTACAGGTAACTACACCCACAGTAGTCAAACCTGGCCGATGGTGACCTGACTCTCGGAAGAGAAAGAGAAAAACTATTTAAAAGTACAGATCAAGAACTCAGACAACACAGAAAAATTGAAACTGCTCTACTCTCCTGAATAGTCTCTGAAAGCACCTCTTAATTACAGCTTGCTAAATAAGTACTGCCTGTGAGGATGCCTCTGAGCACCTCACAATGGGAATAAACGAGTGCGTACAGTGCATTTTTATTAGGAAGAGAATGAAGTATGTGACTCATTTTGAAAAAATTAAATCCAAACTGGCTCAGAATACATCAAACATCTGCACATGGTAGTACCAAGCATCCTATTCACCTTTATTTTACTTTATTTTATTTTTGCGGTGCTGAAGATGGAATTCAGGAGCATTCTAACTTTGAGGGACACCCCCAGCCCTATTTTTTATTCTTTATTTTTGAAACAGGGTCTCACTGAGTTGCAGAGGGCCTCACTAAGTAGCTGAGGCTGGCAGCGAACCAGGATCCTCCTGTCTCGGCCTCCTGAATGCTGGGATTACAAGCGTGTGCCGCCACTCCCTGATGCTATTCACCTTTAAAATGTCAGTAACTACAGTCCTTGGATTTCCCGTAAGTCATATGGTTAAAGCGGTTTAATACTGGGCATGAGTTAGGTGCAATAACTTAGTTTTCTTCACCTCTACTATGGATCAATATATTTCTTTATTACATAAATACAGTACAATCCCCCTTTGTCCTTGAATACTGCCTTATATTTAGATTCCATTGGCTGAAATAATATTCTCAAATTGAGAATTGCTGCTCATTTTTATATTAAATGGTGATAAAAGTCACCATTGACTAAAATAGAACAGAGAGCACTTCTCTTCATCCAGTTCTGTAAAGAAAAAAAATAGAAAGGAGAGGAAGAGACAGTAAGAAAAGGAAGAATGGAAGGAAGGGAAAGAAAGGAATAAACAGATGGGAGGCAAAAATTCTGGCATTTATGGTCAGGACAGTACTCTCTACCACAGCTTAAGTGCGCGCGCGCACGCGCGCACACACACACTTCATTGCAACTCTTGAAAGAGGGAGTGAATTGCTACTCTAGTGTCATTCTCTTGTCAAAAATCTCATTTCAGGAAAAAGTATAGCAATTCCCTCCATGTAGACTTGAATTTTACCCACCTAAAATTAGCATACATATCCACATATATATCTATTTATATAGATATATATCAATGTATAGTTCATTTTCTCCTCTCTTTTCTCTCTCTCTCTCTCTCTCTCTCTCTCTCTCTCTCTCTCTCTCTCACACACACACACACACACACACACACACACACACACACACACAGATTTAAGGCATTTAAATGTAGCTATAAGGGCACAAACTATAAAGCAAGAAAGCAGACAAGTAAAAAGTTTGAGGTTCACTGGATTAAAAGCAAGCCAATATGAAACCACAGACATGGTCATTTCTGGGGAAGCTGAGAAAACAGTCAATGGCCGCATCAGTCACTCACAGTGTGTTTGCCGGGGGTCTACTCTGTATTGGCATTGTGCTGGACACCGAGAAGACATTGAGGAGTAAAGATTGATGTGAGACCTGAAGTGGTGATGGGAGACCTCGCTGGATAAAACATTTGTAAAGTAGGAGATCAGATCTTAGATCTTAAACATCACGCATACCCACAGCCTCATGTAGCAGACAGGCAAGCTGAGGCTGGGAAGGTAAAGTGATTTTGATCCACCTGGCCACTAAGGGGCAGAACTGGGAACAGAGCCATGGTCTCATTCCTCAGTTTCGTGCTCTATTTTGCAATACTCCTGTGAAGAACTCGAACTCTCTGGTCAATGGTTACACACCAAGAATCCTGTGGCTATTCCAGCAAAGCCATAAAGTTTGGATTGGCAGCATCTGATGTTCTCTTTTGGTGATACAACTCTATTTTTTATCAATAAACAATGGACAGTGTGATGCTTAAGTGAACCATGTTAAGTTCAAACAAAAGAACATGAGGCAAATATTACATGTGAATGTTTAGATCCATATTTACTGAAAGAAAGCCTGACTACAACGTATTGAAAGGTAAAAAGAGAGAGACAGATAGACATGGGGAAAATTACATATGGCATAAGCTCCTGCATGCAAACTGTAGAATTTAGGAGTTTGTGTATTCAAGAAATGTATCTGAAGAAATGCCCAACAAGCAGTTCCAAGTGGTTATTTCTATGTGGGGAACCCGAAGATTATTTTGCATTGACTGTCAACATCATTATTGGAGAAATATATAGTTATTTTATAACAAGCCAATCTGTAAGTAAATGATGACTCTGGACAAGAGTAAAAATAAGAATTACAGCAAAGAGTACTAGATATTATAGACATAAGAGAATTTAAGCATTTAATAGAGGGATCACACAATATTCACACCAAATGTTTATCTCTAAGTGAAGGGGTCAGGTCTACTTTTAATTTCCAGGTTAACACAAATGATCTACAGAGATTATAATTAGTAAGTTATAAACATAATAGATAAGAAGGAAGCTGGAACCTTGGAACATGGCAGCCCTTCACAGTCTGTAATGGGAGATGGAAAGTGCACAGAGATTGAATAAATTCTTCCTCATCCTTGTTTCAAGATAACAGTGGGCCCAAAGTGGCAAACTTTAGTTTTCTCCAGTGGGTTAAAGGTACTAACACTAAAACCTCCTTGCATCCGCAGTTGTCAAGTGAGAAATGGGATTCAGACAAGGACGGCTAACCAGTCCCTGCTCCCCACATCCGTATGACCCCTTGACTCTGATCTCATCAGCTGTATGGCCATTCTCAAGAGCCATCAGCCTCTGTCCCCTGACCGCACACTTCTACCTCCCAGGTTCTCATCTATGCCCTCTGGTTCCACCCTCTACAACACTGCTTCTAGAACATTAACCTCCCACCAATCTTCCTGACTTCCACGGCTGCGCCACAAACATCAGTACGAGCTATCATTTGAAACGGTCTTTTCAGATCCCCAACTTGTTCACACATTATTTTGCTTCGTCTCCAGAATGAGCAGCTAAGTAATAAGAGAAGAAAATAGGGACTGTGACTAATTACCACTTGACACTCTCACCCAGCCACCCCCTCCTCTTGCTTCCATCTCCTGTCTTCTCTCCACAACCTCTGAGACATCCAGCTTTCCCACCAACAGCACTTTTCTCTCATCAAACTTTACCCCAGTTGAGGCTCAACATCAAATTTCAGGGTATCAGACCCCGTGGTCCACGATGGAAACCTCCTTTGAATGGTTCTTGATCCCGGTGTAAACAGTAGGCGCAGGATGCACCGAGGGCAAATGATGAGGAGCTCAGGCTCCAAGTCAGATGAACTGGGTCTGAAGTAAAGTTATTCTCAGTGTTGGTTAATCAGGGGACTCTATGCTTTTGTTGACTTATAAGTAAAATGCAAATAATAACAGTAGCTACCTCATAGAAATATTAGGAGAATTAAATGCCAGCGCAAGTGATGTGCTTTGAAAAAGTACCCAGCACATTATAAGTGCTCTGTAGATATTGGCTAATACTAAATTATAATTATTCTGAAAACTTATCTTCTGGATAAGGTTCTACCCAACACCAGCTGCAGCCAGATATTGGAAGGAGATTCCAGCAATATAAGGAACCTCCTTAGACATTTCTGATAAGGTTCTGGAGGTAAATTGGCAAGCTTGGCTGATGCTATGACATTCCATATTCCTCGATCTTCTCCCACCTGGTATTTTACAAAGGCAGCTAATAATACAAAAGCAGACAGAATGAGGGGAAGAAAAAGGTACAGAGACGAAATGAATGCCAGGGAATTCAATTTTTGTCCCCTTCTGTCAAAATACATTAGTACCCTTTAATAACTGATTGAAGGTGGAGGATGACGAAGACATTTCATGGAGTGTGGGGAATAGAACTGCCACTAGTTTTCCAAAATTAAATTTTGCTAAGGAAGTTATTAGAGCTGTAGAAGAGACCAACAAACTGAGTGAAAATAAGCTTGTCTCCAGGCCAATGTCAACCACAAGGTTCTCCTGCACTGACTGGGCACCATGTCTAAACCTGACTTGCATGGAGCACTGAATTTTCTAGAAGGGATTCTACATTCTGTGAACTTGCTTTTGTACTTGAGTGATTTCCTCAAACTGTGGCCTTTTCACTATTTTCCTATGCACCATTATGACTGGTTCTGGATCTTAAATGTGCCCAGGGACTAACTTCTCAATAACTGTAATAAGATCATCTCTCTTTACCTCACTGTCATGAGCTTCCAACAACTTCCAGAACACAATTTCCCTGACCCGTGTCATCCCCACCTGTCCCCATGAGACACCTGCAGGGAGGTAGACCAACCACCGTCAATTAGGACAACCCCCTGCACACTCCAAACCATGTAGTTCATACCTCTCATTACTCTCTGCTCCTCCATAATGCTGCTGACAATCCCCCCTCTTCTTTTTTACTTTTTATTTTACATGTGTAGGATTTCAATCTGCTGGGTCAAATCTTTATTTATATCTTCAAATCTCTTCATCTCTGGATAAATATCTTTTTTGGTACATTGCAATTATACATCATAATCAGGTTCTGAGTGACAGAACACACACACACACACACACACACACACACACACACACACACAGCACTTGGTGTGTTTCCCTATGGATCACACACAGCTCTCTCCCTGTCCCCATATATAACATTGAAATTGATTTTCATAACTTTATATATAAACAAAATATTTTAACTGTTTCATTCATCAAGTTTCCTCTTTCTCCTCTCTACCTTCCTTCCTAAATTCTTTTCCACTATTCCGCTACTATATCTCCTTATTTATTTGAAGTCTTTTGTTTCTTAATTTTTTCTAGCTTCCACATTATTAGTGAAAACATAAGGTCCTTTACTTTCTGGGACAAGATAATCTCACTTTGCATAATATTATCTAATTCTATCCGTTTGCCTGCAAGTAACACAAATTTGTTCTTCTTTGTTGCTGAGCAAAAGTCCATTGTGTGTGTATAGACCATAGTTCCTTAATCCATTCATTTGTTGATGGACCCCTAGGCTGGTTCCATGGTTTGGTTATTTATTTATTTATTTATTTATTTGGCGGGTTTGGGGATGGAACCCAGGGGCATTTGACCTCTGAGCCATACCCCCTGCCCTATTTTTTATTATTTATTTTGAAACAGGGTCTCACTAAGTTGCAGAGGGCCTCACTAAGTAGCTGAGGCTGTCCGTGAACCATGATCCTCCAGTCTCAGCCTCCCGAATGCTGGGATTACAAGCTTGCGCCACCACGCCTGGCTCTGGTTATTGTTTAATTGTGCTGCTATAAATATGGATATGTATGTATCCTTATAATATTCTGACTTCAGTTCTTTTAGAAAGATCCTGATGAGTGATAAGCTGGGTCATATGGTGGTGTGCAGTTCTACTCAGCCTAGTTCAAGACTCCTCTCACCCAGACTCCTACCGAGGCATAGTATCTCCATGGAAGAAGAAGATGAGCTGGGTGATTCAGTTCCCAGCATCACTTTAAGACCACTGACACCACACAGTTCTACCTTCTTATTTAAATAATGAATCACCTGCGAGCGGTACCCTTTAATATCAAGACAATATAGCACAGTGGGTAGAGCAAGATGTATAGCTAGAAAAAAAATCTTAGTTTCTATTTTAACTCTATCAATCATTTATATCTGCTCTTTAAAACTCTAAAGTTAGCATCTTTAAGCTAACTTTAAGCTCCAAAAATGTAACAGATGATGGGGAAGGGATAAATGGTTGATGTGCTCATATATACCTCTATCATCTTGTACTCCGTTAAGATGTACAACTCCAGACAGGCATGGTGGTGCACGCTTGTAATCCCCACACTTGGGAGGCTGAGAAAGGAGGATCGCACAAGTTCAAACCAGCCTTGGCTACTTAATGAGGCTCTCAGCAACTTTGTGAGACCCTGTTTCCAAATAAAATATTAAAAAATAGGTCTGAGACTATAGCTCAGAGGTAGAAAGCCTCTGGGTTCCACCCCAGAACCACAAAAAAAAAAAAAAAAAAAAGATGTATGACTACAATGCACCAATAAAAATTAAAAAAAAAAAACAAACTGAAGGGCCTAGAATACCAGTAAAACTTCAGTCCTAAAAAAGAAAGAAAGAGAGAGGGAAGGAAGGAAGGAAGGAAGAAACTAAATGAGATAGACAAAGCTGCTAGCACATTCCTGGTATACAGTAAGTGTTCAGAAATAATATAATTATACTGTTGTTACTGTGATTAGCACCTTAATGATTCTTAATTTTCCATAAGTTTTCTTTTTACTGAGTCCTAGATAATAACATCATAGCTAAACTCAGAGTTGCAGCTTTGATTATTAGACAGCAAACCTTAACATGTTGAGAGTCTGTGAACATGAGCAGAGAGATAAGATTTAGAATAATTAATCCTCTACAATCTGTTGAATCAAAATGCAAATGGAAATGATGAGTATTTGTAAAATATTTCACTAAAAGATATTAAGAATATAAATCCTAATTCATGTTGCAGAGAAGACCTTTAAAGTTACACAGCTCTTCTGCATGTTGTACTTGACGAATATCCTGTTTTCATTAACATTTCTTTGATGGTTCAGTATCAGAGGTGCCCCTTTCAATTCACTATGTAGATATATTGATTTTTATGAAGAGCTATAATTTAACCAGGCATTTGTTGTTGGTTTTCCTTTGCAAGGCAGAAAAGCCTCATAACTCTTTCTCTTTTCAGTCTTGATTTGATAACAATAAAAAATTCCCCTAGTTCTTTCAAGTGATGTAAATGTGAGTCTACCTAAACATAATCTAGGCACAATAAAGTATATTTCTAACTAATCTTTTACACAATTAACTTGTATCAGCATGCATGTTATGAAATGAACTGTGATTAAATTATTAACTGCTAATGTGCGTTCCCAGCACAAAAGACTATCTCTTTCCCCTCTTTGCAACCCCAGCACTTAGAAAAGCACCTGGCCTGCCTGTGTTATTTACAATAAATGCCTATGAACAAATGTGCAATGGAATGCAAGAAGTGAGATTCCTCGGGGACTGCAAGTGGCCCTGAGCCTTTCTAACAGGCCAGGCCTGAAGCTCCTTGGAGCTGCTTTCTGGGCGCTTTTCTCTCTGTGTATCAGGATGGCTCTCTGGTTTGGTTGTCCATTTCTGCTCTTTGTCTGAACTCTGAGTCAGGAAGTAAATCCACCCTAGACTATGCCCTAATTCTCTTGCGTTTTATCTCTAGTGATATCTATACAAACTAAAAAAAAAAAAAAAAAAAAGGAAGAGGAAATTTACAAATGGTAGGTGTCCCTAACAAAAAGGTAAATAATGCGTCTCAGGACACATGTTGAAAAAAATAACAGTGAACCACAAACATCTACCACCACAGCCTTACATCTGCTAGCAAGCTAGACCTTATTTAAACAAAATTACAACCAACGGCTTCCTTTAGCAACATACTGGAAATTGCTGACATTTACCTTGGAACATTTTTGATCTGCCACCGACAATAACCTATTCAAAACATGCCCAAGAAGACCTCTCTACAATAAAACCAAACTGAATCAAGGCTTCTGAACAGAGCTTTAAAATGAATCTTTGACACCTGCCAAATTGAGACAGAGCACTCATAATTCAGTTGTCTTCTCCCAGGAGTCGAGAACATTGCCCCAGGAATTTGAAATAAATTGTACAGTACTTTTTGAATCTCGATAAGAATATACCAAAATCACATTAGCAGTAGCTAATCATGTGATCCCACTGCCCAACAGGTTTTCCTGGAGAAATCTTTAAAAGTTGTTAAGTCTTTTTTGATAACAACTGAATAAGTTCTCAGTGTCTACAGTGTCCATCTGTGCAGTGGCTCACAGGATGTCAGGACTTACAAATCACTTGAGACAGATGTCTCTCCAGATCTATCTGTATGATTCATGGAAGCATTATGAGGTTAGGAGAAATCTCAGATCACATCTAATTCAATATTGGCGTTTAAGCCACTAGGATAATCAGTCACAGGGAACAACAGCAAAAAATTACAAAGTTTAAGTACAAAGGCTAGAAATATATCCAAGAAATATTTGCTGACTTGATGGCTAAAAGATTTAAAAATACACTGTAACTGCCAAATATCAAGGAACTTTAATGACATTGGCTAAAACAAAATTTAACATTTTCCATTTTTCTGGAGATTTTCTAATACATATTGAAATTAACAATACTATGCGTTCATGGAAATTTGTAGTACATTTCTCTGCTTTGGAAAAGCGTGAAAAAGGAATGTGCTACCGAGTGAAATGACTGTGTGTTTGTTAGAGACTGTCTTTTCCACTCAATCTCATGCCCCTGTCCCTTAAAGGGAAGGCTAAGGAGAAGAACAGGCTTCAATCATACTGCAAAGCAGCTGGGCCCAGGGAGAAATGCCACATTCTTGATTTAAAGGACAACAGGCCAACAATCTGCATTGATGTTTCAACTTCTCCTGGCCACCTGTTTATTGTTCTTTTTCTCTTTCCTCCTCCTCCTCCTCCTCCTGCCCCCCCCCCGCGTCCCTCCCTCCCTCCCTCTCCCTCCCTCTCTCCCTCCCTCCCTCTCCCTCTCTCTCTTTTTTGTGGTACTTGTGGTACTGAGGATTGAACACAGAGGCATTCTACCTCAGTGTTATATCACCTCTTGGATTTTATTTATTTGGTAACAGGGTCTCACCAGGTTGCTGAGAGCCTCACTAAGTTGCCGAGGCTGTCCCTGCTCCTGCGATCCTCCTGTCTCAGCCTCCCAAGTATTGGTCTTATGAGTGTGTGCCACCACGCCTGGCTCACTTGCTTGTTTTTGTGGCCGTGAACATCATCATGGTCACTGACCTGGCCAGACGATTCTGATTCTTTTATATAGAGCCACTCACACTGAGACATCATGCTAAAACTTCCATTTCTGTTGATGAGATTCAGATTTATTTTGTAAGCCATTGGAAAGAGTATTGCCAATAGATTTTCAGGTTCCCTTAATGTGTCATACTCAGTTCCCTTCCCGGTTTTCTTTTTCTCTACTGGGGATTGAATCCAGGGATGTTCTACTTTTAAGCTATCCCTCAGCCCTACTTAATTTTTCATTTTGGAACAGGGTCTCATCATGTTGCCGAGGGCCTCAGTAAGTTGCAGAGATTGGCCTTGAACCTGTGATCTTCCCATCTCAGACTCCCAAGTAGTCTGATTATAAGTGTGCACCACCGTGCCTAGTTTCAGTTTTCATCTTAATTCACCCTTCAGTAACATTCCAGACTATGGTGAACCATGACCTGGAAGCTTTTTTCTCTTCAATTTTAATTTAAAACACTCTTCTCATTGCCCAGCTAAGCTTTTAGTGGCTCCTTCTTTCTCTCCCCTGCAGTTCCCCCTCCTCTGATTATCTTTCAAGGACCTATGCTTCTTTGCTCCTTCCACTAAGTCCTACACACACCCATCTATTATCATCTTGCACCTTGACTGGGCTCCTGCATCCAAAAATGTCATCATCCTGTTTGAAATATAAATGTGACTATCGCAAGATAATTTCTCCTCTTGAGCTCTTTGAGAACAGGATGCTCACTGATCGCTATCTTTATATCCCCTACAATGTCTGTTAAACATTTGGCATGTGTTAAACAACCATTCATATGAGCTTCCTAATATTGCAATGAGAAAAATCCTTTCTCATGACAACTGACTACATCCTTCATCACACCTACTCACGTGGTCCCGCAGTGTGCACCAAGGGCAGGAATGGGGATCACTCAGCAGAATTCAGTTCAAGGATAAAACTGGCCCCTAGTACTAAAGCCAAAGACCAAGCCAGTAACCTCCACACACACACACCATATTGTCACTGGGCTGCTGCCTTTGTAGATGGTGCGAGTTCTTTGGCTGGCCTTTGTTTGATACACAAGGAGAAAATTTGTACCTGTGATGAGATATTCTCCGGAAATTTAGACCTCATCAAAGTGAAGCCTCCTGCCCTGCTATTAGCTGAACGGGCAACTTAAGATCACAACCTTTAAGACAAACCAGGATTTAAGTTCCCCTTTGCACTTTTTTACTACTCTTTCCTACTTAAAGAGAACAAAAGTTGGGCAAATGTCATGATGAAAGGCAAAGCTGTAAATATACAGGAAACGAGGGTGGATGCAAATTAGAAGCAGGGAGAACATACACTTTTGTAGTGGAATTCTGCAAATTCAAGCTGCCGGGCTGAAGGGCAGTCAAGAGTGGTGAGAGCGGAAGCGAGTTTATGATTCAAGTCCTGTCTTTCATCACATAAACCAAAATCACTTCCACATTAAGAAGTAAGGGCATGCAATGTAGGCTTCCTGGCCACAAAAAAAAAGAGTAAACATTGTAGAAAAACACAAATAGAAGGTAATTTCCGTACCACTGCCTTGTGGAGAATTCTTCTGCTGCTCTGTTGGAAGAGAAGATCATTCATCACCATCTCTGGTGAAATGGGGGCCTTTGAGCTTGAGCCGATGCGATGCAATGGGACAATGTTAATCCTAAGCCTATACCAGCAGCTTTAGATCTCATATGCTCAGAAAGATGGATGTTTTCTACTTCAGGTTTCAGTTTCTACCATTTTCTATTTAAATTGCCAAAAAAGTCTTTGCTTGAGTTTACAAACTGTTCTACTATCCTATTGTTATTTGCAACTGAAAAACTGGTTTTCGTTACTGGAGAGGAATATGGAGGAAGTATTATGATTTGTGCACTTAAAAAGTCTCATTTCATAGCAGAAAACAGTGTGACCTTTCACAAATATCAGGAAGAGCACAAGATTTTGGTTCACAGCTGCTGAGGTGTGGATTCACCTTCCAGCACCTCAAAGCACTTGGGGGAGTTGAGGCGTATATGTGAGTTGGTGTCCATCTCTAACACTCAAACAATATTTTTAAAAACTAGACGAAAAATTAATTTTAGATATCACATTTAATGCATCTACAAATGAGCAAAAGTTCAAGAACTTATAGTTTTGTATAATTAAAAATAACCAAACAAAGCAAAGAGCCTCAATGCATGAAACAGTAAATGAATGTGGTTATTGCTATGGTTTGGATGTTTTTTGATTTTCCCAAAGGTTTACGTGTCAAGGTCTTGCCCCTGGTCTAGCTCTGATGGGAGGTAGGACATTAAGACGAAGGGTGGGGTAGGAAGTCCTTAGATCAATTCAAAGGGGTGTCACCCTGGTCTAGCTCTGATGGGAGGTAGGACATTAGACGTAGAGCCGAGTAGGAAGTCCTTAGGTCAATTCCAAAGGGTGCTGCCCTTGAAATGGACTCTAAGACTCCAGACTCCCTGGCTTCCTGGTTCAGCCAGGTGCCCTCGCGTTCCCACACAGGCTTCCAGAACTGCCCTCTGCCCTGTGGTGCAGCAGCCAAGGGAAGCCTTCTCACAGCCCAGGCAATGCTGTTTGGGCTTTCAGCCTCTGAAAATAATCCTCTTTTCTTTATAAGTTAAGACTGCCTCAGGAATTCTATTCTAGTATTGAAAATCTGCCTATTACAGCTATCTTAATGGGGGGAAATAATAGAACCCAATTGGGTTGGGATAGGATGGAAAAGGTGGGCATGGATAGAGAACTGGCATAGAAGGCTATCCATCAACCTATAGCTGGTGACATCCTAAGTCGTACACTAGTAGTGTAGATGTGCTCTCACCAGCCCAGGTTTCCTCGTCAGAGATTCAAAAGAAAGAACTGAGAGCCCCCTAACTGGACTCTCCTCCCCAACACAGCCAAATTGGCTAACTGGGTGGTATTTTCTCATCCCCCTCCTCTAATTCCTGATCAGTGATGGAGAGTTACACATTGTTCTTATTTTTAGAATCATTACTCTCTTCTATAGAAGGGACTGAATAAAGTTACA
Organism: Muscardinus avellanarius; assembly: GCF_963383645.1. Classification (NCBI taxonomy): domain Eukaryota; kingdom Metazoa; phylum Chordata; class Mammalia; order Rodentia; family Gliridae; genus Muscardinus; species Muscardinus avellanarius. The sequence continues at coordinate 96,901,910 of NC_137795.1, forward strand.
TTTCTAGAACAAAACTCATAAAAATTTCACAATTAAGTACAGTTACTAATCCACAAGGATAATTTTTGTAAAATCTAAGAGTAAACCTAAGGGGAAGAAATTCCCTTAGAGTATACTTTCAGGAGTAGACCAACAGTTTTCTTGGATGATGAAGGAAAAATAAATACGGAGTGACTTCTTAGATATTTTGGAACTACCAATATTAAAAGGAAAAGGATAGTAGAGGAAAGCAGGAGGACTTTATTGGCGACGTCATAATAGACTGTGACCTTGTGTGGGGCACTTTTGCTTGTCCCATTTCTCCCACTACTTTTTACTTGCCACATTAAAATGGATGACAGCTCTACCAATGGTAGTATCCTGGTGCATTTATAAGTCAAGAACCTTGCCTCATGGAAACATATATAATGGTTTTAACTTTGCCTGGGCAACAAAACACTATTTGGCCAAAAGTGTATTCATTCCCCAATTAGAGGATGTAAGCTATCCCTCTTGAGAGCAGTAGGCTTTAGCGATTAATTTTAAAAAGCAGATTAAACTATAGGCTTCTGTAACATAAAGCTTTGGTCTTTTTGGTCCATTTGTAATTCTTCCAGCAGCATTTTCATTTTAGTCAAATATTTGAGTCATAACTTTGGAACCTGGTGAATTCATTTTTTTTTTTTTTTTTTTTAGAATTTCATTTTCTGACATAAAATGTGATGATGAGTTCCAGGGATTAATTAAATGTAGCATCAGCAAGCATTTTCTCTTTATGCCTTTTAAAATGTACTCTCTTTTCATTTCATGTGAGTGTTTCAGGGTGTTATGACAGACCAAGAAAACTCAATTGAATTGGTATAATTAAATTGAAACTCTCCAACAAATGAAATGCACCTCGCAGCTCATTACCACCCCGCCAAGGAATCCAATATAAACACTCTCGGAAGGCTCAAAACAAACACCCAGATTTCTTTGTTATTGATATTTTCTTCTCCTTGTATGTCAGAAGATAATATCAGTTTTTATTTCAGTACTGGAGGAAAAATTGAAATGTTTATTTTTTTTCTCCCTGAATGCAGTAAATCCATTAACCACAATCTAAATATTCCCTTCTATGAAGAGTTCATTTGTAAATAAATCATTTATAAAGACTAGAAAAATTACTCTTTTTCCTTTCAATGTGTAGATATTGAAATTTAATACATATGAATTGCATGCATATGTATTTATGTAGTTGCTTTTACTATGATAATGCTTTAGGAATTCCGATTTGAAATAAAATTTAATATATATGTTCACCTACCTTAATTTACAAAACACAAAGTTAGGGTAAGAGAGGATAACAGCCTTACTGAAACCCATATCATTAATACTGAAAATCTGCTATAAATCAAAGGGCAATTTCCTTTGGCTCATCTTCTACTCTTCCATAAAAATAATTTTTAAGAATGCAACTATTAATACAAGTGCTGTACAAAAACTGTAATCTTAGAAACTCAGCCAAATACATTTAGTATGGCACCGTTATGGGATAAGCTGTGTTTCTCCAAAACTGACCTATGGGAGCCCGAATCGCCAGTATCTCAGAATGAGAGACTGTGTGAAGGAACTGGGTTCAAAGTAGATCGTTGGGCTGGGTCCTAATCTAAGGAGACTGTGATACTTACAAGATGAAGGAATCTGGACAGTGGTACAGAGGAAAATCATATAAAAATGCATGAAAAAGTCATCAACAAGCCAAGGGCAGCGAGTCCCAAAACAACAATAGGCAGCACCCCGTGCTGACTCCCAGGCTCTGAAATTGCAAGAAATAAATTTCTGTTGCTAAAGTCACCCAGCCTCTGGTGTCTTGTTGTAGCTATCCCAGGAAACTCATGCAGATGCCTACTGAGAAGATACACCAAAAGAACTAACTCATGTTGTTTTAATCATACAACTACTATTTATTTTTTAAAGATGCATAATGGAATAATAAGAGGAATCTTATTTTTTGTTTTCCTAAACTCTAAACTGATTTAGAAATTTCTGCCAGCTTGATATCCTTATTTGGATATTTGGACCCTAATTCCTACTTCTCTTTTCAAAAGTCATGGCATGCATAAAAATTTAAACACTGACTTTTGTATTTATTAAACTAATACTATTTTTAAGGTCAGATTATTTTTAGGTGTTTATTTTGTTTAAAATAATTCATAAACTTTCCCCTCTCCTTTTTCCCACCCAATATACCTGGAACATGTGTTGCGTAGCAGTCTACCCACAAGCACCCACCTAACTCTGAATCTGGCTTCTGCGATGGCCCACTCACCCCCCACACATAAAACAAGCACACAAAAACAGCCAGAGATATTCGCCTCACTTTTGAAGTGACCTTTTTATTCTACAAAAAGTGCTGAGTTGCAATGCCGCTCCTACACCTACGTAGACATGAATAATTCATCTCTAAAAATAAATTTTAGAAGCAACCAGATATAATTTTAAATTTTGAGGGAATCCTTAATGTACTGCACCATTACGTAAGTGTGCCAAATGCTGAGGTGTGTGAATTCTCGCTACTAGGAGAACAGGGCGCAATCCCTCCTCTGTAGATGCAAAAGTGACCCTTCTTGATATCAGCCTATTTCCAACCAAACACCATAACTAACAATTCTAATGGATTTCTCAAATTCTTTAGCTGTGCGGGAAATTATTTTTAGCTGGGTATCACTCTGAGTTTTTTCTTGTAACAACACTGGAATCACAAACCTACAACACCAAAGATTCACACATTTGAAATGCTCCAAATTGTATTCTAAGTTATTCTAATTCAAATTTTCTTAAACTGTTTATGTACTTTGATTTGATTAAAGTATATAAATAGTATATATTCACACACGTACCTACACATGGGAAGCTGACCAATGTTCATATCCACACAGAGTTCAGTATCTTTAATATGATCTTTAGCCGGGCGTGGTGGCGCACGCTTGTAATCCCCGTGCTTGGGAGGCTGAGACAGAAGGATAGCGCAGGTTCAAAGCCAGCCTCAGCTACTTAGTGAGGCTCTCGGAACATAGTGAGACCCTGCTTCCAAATAAAGTCTAAAAAAAAAAAATAGGTCTGGAAGTATAGCCTGGAGGTAGAAAGCCCCTGGGTTCCACCCCCAGTACCGCCAATGTATATATATATATATAGTCTTTAAACCAGATAGGCCTAGATATTAATCCCAACTTTATCAATATAGAGTATGTTAGCAGGCAAGTGTCCTACCATTTCTTGGTCTCAGTCTTTCCATCTATGGAGTGAGGATAATACTTACTGTTACCTAATATAATTATTGCTAAATTGTTCACAATCCAGAATACAAAGCAGAACATAGATATATATCACCTATCTATGTAAAAATCCACTTGGTCCTTGCCAAATGATTTGACAGGTGAGACATTTACTAAGCTTATGAAGGTAACAGAGAGCCAAATCTCCTGCTTAGAACTCAGAACTGAGGATGACCCTATTATATCCCAGGGCAAATTTTGCCTACTTCATTTCATAAATCATTTTGAGGAAAATTTCCATAGTATTCGAAGACTATATCCTGAGTTTTACTATAACATAACTTTGGAGCTGCTGGGAATCCCAAAAGTCAACTAAACTTAAAAATGTTTGTACTTAGCATAATGTTCTCCAGTTTCATCAATTTCCCTGTAATTGACATAATTGTGGGGTTTTTTAATGGCTAAGTAAAATTCCATATCCTATAGTTTTGCAATCTATTCATCTGTTGATGGACATCTTTGCTGGTTCCATAGTTTGGCAACTGTGAATTGTGCAGCTATGAACATAGATATGCATGTATTAGTTTGGTAGTTTGGTTTCCTTTCTTTTGGGTAGATACCCAAAAGTGGTATTGCTGGATCATATGATAATTTAGTTCCAATTCTTCTGAGGATCCTCCATACTGTTTTCCAAAGTGGTTGCACTAACTTGCAATCCCATAAACAATGTATTAGATTTTCCACTTCTCCAGATTCTCACTAGCATTTGTTATTGTTTGTGTTTTGAATGATTATCATTCTAGTTGGAGTTAGGTGAAATCTCGGGGTAGTTTTTATTTGCATCACTCTTATTCCTAATGATGTTGAGCATTTTTTCATGAATTTATTGGCCATATGAAATTCTTCTTTTTGGTAGTGTCTATTTAGTTCACTTGCCCATTTTTGATTGGTCATTTATTCTCTTAATGCTTAGTTTCTTGAGTTCTCTGTTTTTTACAAAAAATTAAGAAATTGAATGCTCTGCCTAATATGCAAAAGCTAGGGAGAAAGTGGGACATAGAATGAGCTCTAGAGGAAGAAGGAGATACTATAGATGAGCAAATAAGGCGACCTAACTGAAAGGATGGGAGGGGGAGAAGAGGGAAATTCTCTAATGTCCATGATGTACATTAACAAAAATATCAAAGTCAATCACTAAGTCAAACATGAGAAGGACTGAAGGGGAGGGAATGGAGCAGGAATTGGGTTAGGGCTAAGTGGGTGATGTGTGCATGTATGCCTCCACCATCTTGTATTCCATTAAGATATATGACTAAACTGCACCAATAAAACATTAAACAATGTATGTACTTTAAAACTTAAATGCAAAGGCGTAACATTTGGTCAGTGTTACACAAACAAATGCATGGTTCCCCCATATGTTCAACACAGATGGAAGTTACCATGGGGAAGGAAGAAGTGCAGAATAAGGAGGGGTGCTCCAATGGAAAACGTGTGCTCCACACTGTGCCCCTTTTTCTTATGTTAATTGACCTCTTGGAGTAGGATCAATCTGAGGCAGAGAGAGGGAATTCTTAGGGAAACTTGCAGAGCATTGGGGGGAAAAACATCTACTATCCAAGGTGTAACCTGCGCTCTAGTGTGGAAACTAACAAGGAAGCCCAAGTCATCTTTCTTTCTTTCTTTCCCTTGGAATTTTCCATCAGTGCTATCTTTTTGATAGAACCTGCAGAGAGGAGTGGCGGAAAAAAAAAAAGAGGAAAGGAAGAGATGGCATTATGGATGACTAACAGTCAAGAGATGGTGGACAGTGAGAAGTTAAATCACTAGTAAGATAACGCAGAAAGTGTGGGAGTCTGGCAGAGACAGAGGAAAGGATGGGCTTGGCTTCTATTCAGATGCTTAGAGAACAAATAACTTTGCTTTTCAGTGAGTCTAAAATTAGCTCTTATGCTCCACTATCTAACCTAGGGCTCAAGCATTTTTTTCAATTATGTGAGCATAACAATTTTCTCCTTAAAAAAACGTTAAAAATTTTTCCTTGATAGAAGTAATGCATGTTCATTAAAATTAATCAGCAAATACAGAAATTCAAGAACAAAGCATTTACAATTTTACCCCTCAGATCATCACCTAGGAATGCAAGAATAACGATGACAAAAGCAGGAACGGCAAGCGTAGTCACAGTATTTGAGGTACGTGGCACTTTCTGTTACCCACAAAACTGGTTTTTGGAACCAGAAACTATGATCCCGAAATTATAATCCATAAATCAGATATCTGGTCAGATTTCTGCCCCCGACATGTAGCACACTTCCAAAAGCTTGACTGGCCAGTGAATGCCATTCATCCTGAGACCCTGGCAAAGGTCTGTGCTTGGCCACCAATGGCTTAATTCATTAAATTAAACCATCTTGGTGACTGTAGAGGTAAGCCTCGTGATTTACAAAGGCAGGCATGTAGCCAGGCATGGTGGTGGCGCGGGCTTGTAATCCTAGTACTTGAGAGGCAGAGACAGGGGTATCGCAGGTGTGTGGCCAGACTCAGCTACTTAGTGGAGCCCTCTGCAACTCAGTGAGACCTGTTTCAAAAAAAAAAAGAATAATAAATAGGGCTAGGGGTATAGTTCAGAGGTAGAATGTCAAAAAAAAATTGAGGTGGACATGTAAATGTCTACTTTGGCAATCTTTTGACATGAGAGTGGGAGAATAAAAATGTGTTCTGCATTACACATTACTAAGCCTTATTTCCTAATTAAAGAACCCAGTATTAAATAAACAGGATGAGCAGACCCCTCGTAACATATTACAAAATTTAAGATAATGTTAGAATAGAAACTTTGATGGGACTAGTTGAAAAAGAGAATTGCAGAATTTCAGACAGCACTTTGAAAGACTCAACTGGTTTACTTTTGTGTTCAAAGGCATAAAGATTTTAAACCACCTATGCCCAGTTGGTTTTCTTCAGTCATGAAGATTGAAGGTTCTTAGTCCTATATTTGTAGTTCTTCAAGAATAATATCCTAGATACCCAAAACGATCTCAAAATATTAGGATAGATTTTTTTATGAAAAATAAACAAATAAATATATGATAGTTTCACCTTAAAAAAGAAAAAGAAAGGAATATTCTCTGGTAAGAAAGAAAGCAAAAAGAAATATTGAAATGTTATCTTTAAGTCATCAAAAGCTTGGTATCAGACAAATGAAACTGTTATGTGAGATTATCAACGTTAATATTGGATAAATTGCTATAAAACTAGATGTCAACCACTAAGCCAAGCATGGGAAGGAGGGATAGGGAGGGAACGGGGTGGGGATCGGGTAAGGGCTGACTGGGAGATGTGTGCATGTATGTCTACAAAAGTATTATTTTTATCCCATTATGATGTATGAATACAGTGCACCAATAAAAGAAAAAAAAGAAAAAAAAATAATAATATCCTTAAACTCAATCTTAAAATCTCTAAAAAAACTGGCATATCAAAAATACTTCCTTTTTTGCCGGGCGTGGTGGCGCACGCTTGTAATCCCCGCGCTTGGGAGGCGGAGACAGGAGGATCGCGCTGGTTCGAAGCCAGCCTCGCTGGCTTAAGAGACTCTGTTTCCACATAAAAATATTTAAAAATAGGTCTGGGAGTGTAGCCCGTGGGAGTGTATCCCGGAGGTAGAAGGGCTTCCAGGAACCCCAGTACCACCAAAAAAAAAAAAAAAACTTCCTTTTTTTCTGAGTAAAACTCCCTTTTGTTTGGAATGAAAAATCAACTTACTTTCATCCTTTACCAAGAAGCTCGCACTGATCGGAAGCATTTTAGAATTTTAGAACGTCAAATTCTATTCAGCCCGTGGTCAAATATGACAATGTATGCCTTTCTCCTGAGTCTAACTCTGCCTTCCCTGAGGTACCAAGTAAACCCACACAATTAAGCCTTGGGATACATCCTGTTCGTGTTTAAGCTGTAGCTGGTATGTAAGATGCATCATTACATTTATCATACGCTGCTGGTAGTTCAAAATGCACCGGTCTCGACAGAGCCGGGCTGAGTATATCTGCAGTACTTACTGAGTCACTACAGTGGGGAAGAGAATGGATGAGGCGCAGTAGTCCTGTGCTTTAAAGGGCAGCAGAGATGCCGAGTGTGGTGGCACGTCCCTGTCACCCCAGAACTTAGGAGGCTGAGATGGGGATTGCAGGTTTGGGGCCAGCCTCAACAGCGTATCAAGGCCCTCTTCAACTTAGTGAGATCAAGTTTCAAGAATAAAATACACAAACTAGAGCTAGGGTTATAGCTCGGGGATAGAATGCCCCTGGGTTCAATCCCCGGTATCAAACAAATAAGCAAACAAACATGCAAAACAACTCAATCACCAACAACAAAACCCAACAACAACAAAAATAAATAAGTGCCAGTAGAGAAGTTCTGAACCCGGCCAAGGTGGACCACTATAAAAGCTGGACAGAATTCATAAAGTACCATCTGAGAACACTGCAAAGAAATGACAGCAGCAGATTGGCCAGAATTTTAAAATACTATCATGCTGCTGGTAAACTTCAACTGGACTCCAGGTGGCACAGGGCCAGGAATGGCCCCTGGGTGTGGAGCCAGCTCTGGGAGAGTGCCTGGGCACTAGAAGCCAACATCACTGCAAGAAGAGTGCAGCCTAATACAGGAACTAAAGTCATCACTTTTCAGCTGAAGAACTGAAAAAGGAGCCCTAGAAAACCAGAACGTACCAGGAATGATGGCAGAAAAAGAAAAGCTCAGAAAACATCTCCTTAAAGAGGTTTATGGACTCAGGGGGTCCATCACTAGGTGGCAAATACATGATTGTAGCCCTAAACATCATAATGCAGATATGATGAACTACAATGTGTGTGAACTCAGCCCAGGTCCTTGGCTGGCAACTTAGTGTGCATACCTTTCACAGATACAAGAACAATGAAAGTCCTGTGAACACAAACCTCACATTGTAACCACAGCCTTGAGCAGGCCAGTCAGAACTTGTGGCCTGCACTCAGTCCGATCAACTGCCTATTAAAGCAAAGAAACAAGAGAAAAACCAATGCTTCCATTTTAAAGACCTGTAAAAGAACAACGGAATAAACCCAAGGCAAGCAGGAAAAAGGAAATAATAAAGGGCAGAAATCAATGGGTGAACGGAAAAATAGTAAGACCAATAACATCAAAGGTAGTTCTTCAAAAAGTAAATAGAATTAACAATTCTCTATCAAGACTAAGGCAAAAAAGAATACAAATTACTAATATCAAGAATCAAAGAGTACTATTACTGCACACCTCATGGCATGAGAAAATACTATTAACAACTCTACTTGCATTAGTTAACAACTGAGATTAAATGGAGAACTTTATCGAAGATATCACTCAACTATTTAAAAAATAAAATCCACCAGTGCTAAAACAGATAACTGTAGTAGTCAGTCCTACAGCTTCTGAAAGCAACTGACTGAAAATTCAAAAGTCTAAAATATTTTGAGACCCAGATGGCAAATTATAACAAATATTTAAAGAACAAATAACCCCTGTTAATCTTTTACAGGTATATCCTGATAAAACATGTCAACAAAAATCTATAACTAGTCATCTAATGAAAAAATATTTCTCTCTAATATCAGAGACAAGGCAAGGATGTCCATTCTTAAAACTCTTATTCAGCATCATACCAGAAAAAATAACCACTGTAATTACGTAAAAGAAAAAATAAAAGACATACAGGAAATGGAAGGAAGGGAGGAAGGAAGGAAGGAAGGAAGGAGAAGAAAAAGAAAGAAACAAAGTTTAATTCACAGATCAGTATTTCTTTTCTTTTATTCTTTTTTTTTTTTTTTTTTTTTTTTTGCCATACTGGGGATGGAACCCAGGGTCATTCTACCTCTGAGTTATACCCCCAGGCTTAATTTTTTTATTCTTTATTTTGAAACAGGGTCTCAGTTGGTGTCTCACTGAGTTACAGAGGCCTCACTAAGTAGTTGAGGCTAACTGCAAATTGTGATCCTTCTGTTTCAGCCTTCCAAACATTGAGATTACAAGCCTTCATCACCATGCCCGGCTCTTACAGTGTTTCTATACATTATTAGCATGCAATTTAAAACCAAAATTTTAAGAAATACCCCCCAAAATAAATGTCATGTGAAATAGCTCCAAAAAGTAAGATACTGACAGAAAAATCTAATAAAATATGTCCAAATCTATATGCTGAAAACTATTAAACACTGATGGATAAAATAAACATAAAAACATACAGCATTTAAGAATTAGAAGTCTCAACACACTAAAAGTGTCAACATTTTCTAAGTTGATCTATAGTTTTAGTACATTTCTAGTCAAAGTCACAGCAAGATTTTTTGAGACAGGCAAGCTGTTTCTAAAAAATTATGTGGAATGATAATGGAACTCAAATGGCTATGACAATTTTGAGAATAAAAAATACCTTTTGGAGAATAACAATATTTTAAGATTTACTATAAAGTTATAGTAATCAAAAAATAAGGTACTGCCAAAAGTATAAATACATAGGAAAATGGCACAGAAGAGAGACCAAAAGTGAATCCAGATGTGTGTGGGAGGAGAGTATGTTCATCCAATTGATTTTCTTTCTTCTTCTTTTCTTTTTGTACTGGGGATTGAATCCAGGAGCATTCTTCCTCTGAGCTATACCTCCAGCCCTTTTTTATTTTTTATTTCAAAACAGGATCTTGCTAAGTTACTGAGGCTGGCCTTGAACCTGTTAGCTTCCTGTCTCAGTCTCCCAATCATTAAACTGATTTTTTACCAAGTTGTAAAAGGCAATGGATCAAGACAGATGATCTTCTAGACAGTTGATGCTGAACCACTGAATATTGATACACACAAAAGATTAACCTTGTCTTAAACAGCACAAAACTAAATGAGGAAATAAACTAAACTAAATGAGGAATTAAAAACTATAAAACTGTTAGAAGAAAACAAAGGACAAACTATTTATGACCTGGGATTAGACAGAATTCTTAAACTTAGCACCAACAAACAGGGTTCTATGAAGAATCAAGTTATCATTTGGACCGCATGTTAAAATATACCATCAAAGGACTGAAAAGACAAGATATATTCTGAGAGAAAACATTTGAAAAGACTTAGATACAGAATACATGGTGAATAAAATTCAAAAGGAAACAAAGAGCCCAATTTTTAAAAAAAAAATGAGCAAAAGACATGAGTATATATTTCATCAAAGAGTAAAAAATGGATGGCGCATGATCACGTAAAAAGATGTTCAACATCATTAGCCACCTAGGAGAGGCAAATTAGAGCCACTTGTGATAAAGTGACAGTCTTATTAGAATGGTTAGTATTTCTAGCATATGATTGGTTAGTATTTCTACCATATGATCTAGAAATACCACTTCTGCGTATCTACCCAAAAGAATGCAAACCAAATTACCAAACTAATGCATGCATATCTATGTTCACAGCTACACAATTCACAATTGCCAAGCTATGGAACCAGCCAAGATGTCCATCAACAGATGAAATGATTATAAAACTATGGGATATGTACACAATGGAATTCTACTCAGCCATAAAGAAAAACACAATTATGTCATTTACAGGGAAATGGAGAACATTATACTAAGTGAGATCAGTCAGTCGCAAAAAATAAGACGTCAGATGCTTTCCCTAATATGCAAAAGCTAGAGTGAATATGGGTCATAAGAGAATCTCTAGCTGAAGAAGGAGATACTACAGATGAACATAAAAGGCAATCTAACTGAGGGAATGGGAGAGGGGAAGAGGAGAATTCTCTAATGTTCATGATGTACATTAACAAACATATCAAAGTCAATCACTAAGCCAAACCCAAGAAAGAGGGAGGAGGAGGGAATGGGGCGGAAATTGAATATGGGCTAACTGGGCGATGTGTACATGTATGCCTCCACCATCTTGTACTCCATTAAGATGTATGATTACAATGCACCAGTAAAAAATGTTTAAAAAATGTAGACAATGCTAAATGCTAATTGAGCTGCAAAGCAATGAGAACTGTCATATAGTGTTTGTGGAGACGTTAAATGGTAAAATCGTCCTGGAAAAGCTAGCCCATTTCTTATACAGGTACCATGTGACCTAGAAACTCCATTTCAAAGTGTCTAACCTAGCTGGGCGTGGTGGCGCATGCTTGTAATCCCCGCGCTTGGGAGGCAGAGACAGGAGGATTGCGCAGGTTCGAAGCCAGCCGCGCTGGCTTAAGAGACCTTGTTTCAAAAAAAAAAAAAATAGTACAAAATAGGTCTGGGAGTGTAGCCCAGAGGTAGAAGGGTTTCCAGGAACCCCAGTACCACCAAAAAAAAAAATTATCTAACCTAGAGGAATGAAAATTCTGTGTAATTTATGCTTAAACCTGATCAGTATGTTTATAGAGTTTTACTTTACTCATAATCAAGACTCTTTTCAGCAGATAAATGGGTGGACACACTGAAACTCCCATATCCTGGAATACAGCCCAACAGTGAAAAGCCACGAATGGTTGATATATGCAAGGACTTGGATTTATCACAAAGATCTCAAGTTCAGCCGAGAAAACCAGCTAAAAATGGGTAACATGTTGTACGATCCCACTTAAGCTAGTCTCAAACATACAAAATGGTAGTGATTAGTGGTTGGATTTTGACAAACAGGAGGGGATGACAAGAGTGTGAGAGACTACAAGAAGTATTTTGGGGGTGATTTACTGATCTGTATCCTGAGTATGGTGATGCTTCTATGAATCTCTACGTACCTGAACACTCAGAGAACTATGTGAGCACAAATGTGCTAGCAGAGAAGCCAATGTTACTGTAAGTTTATTTATTTTATTTTATTTTACCTTAATTTTCATATTGGAGCTTGGATACAGGAGCATTCTGCCTCCAAACTACACTCCAAGCCATTTTTATTTTTTATTTTTGAAACAGAATTTCTCTAAGTTGCTAAGACTGGCTTAAAACCTGCAATCCTCTTGTTTTAGCTTCCCAATACTGGAATTACAGACACAAGCCACCATGCCCAGTTTTATACATTCATTTTAAACATTAAAAATAAAAAACCAGCCGGGCGTGGTGGCGCACGCTTGTCATCCCCGCGCTTGGGAGGCAGAGACAGGAGGATCGCACAGGTTCGAAGCCAGCCGCGCGCGCTGGCTTAGGAGACCCTGTTTCCAAATAAAAAAGTATAAAAACTAGGTCAGGGAGTGTAGCCCAGAGGTAGAAGGGATTCCATGAACCTCAGTACCACCAAAATAAATAAATAAATAAATAAATAAATAACCAAATCAATTAACATTCAATGAAAAGTCATTCACACTTTGAAAGTACAACCATAACCTCTACTCGGATGCCTATCAAATTACATTGTATTCTATTGTAGGCAACTTAAGTAAATCTGTTCCTGATATGTCCATTTCCCATTGAAGAAACCTTTGCTTTCTGATCTTTCTATTTTCAGTATCCCACAGAGTATCTGGTATCCAAAGTAATCACTTAATGTTTGTTGAAAGATGAAAGAAATGAACGAGGTGTAAATAGATCACATTATTTCATTTTGATGGGAGAAAGGCCAGAGAGAAATCAAACCTAACAAAAGGTAGCTACAAAAGAGTCAAGAGATTCTAGAAAGACATATTTTGCAGTTGATTTTTTTCAACACCTGCTAAAGAGGAGCGAGTCGTTGAAGCATTTAACATGAATGTTCATGATGTGTGCAACGGAGTGTGTACATGTGTCCTTCAAAGAAGACGTTACTATGGGCAGACTTAATCTTAAAGAGTTTATTTACTATCGTCAATTTGTGGAGAAATATTCCTTGCTTTGTTTTTTCCTCCATAGTGGATGGGGCCACTAAATACCTTTGAATCATATCCCTCCATTTATAGGCAGCCATATGTGATCAAAGCATAAGAACTTCAGAATTCTTGGCATGAAGCTGAAAGTCTGATGAGACACAGACATCGGTAACATGTTGCGAGCCCTAAGAATCCACTCGTTACCTTGTCACCACCATGCATTCTCCCTCCCTTTAAGAAGCTCACCAGAAGGCTAAAGAAAAGGGGTTACATTAAGAAGTGTGCCTTCAAACTGCTTCAAAGAAGTCACATTTGCTTCAGGAGCAACAAAAAGAGATACTTCTCTGAAAGAAAAGATTGTCTATTTAAAAAAAAAAAAAAAAAAAGCTGCTCTGAGCAGAGAATGGCCAATCTGAGAACCAAAACAAATCAATCTCAGTGCGTGATACTGGCATGCTTGACTTTTGTAAGGACCGAAGCAATGGTAACATGCTTTTTGATCATTTCTGAAAATAGCAAATAGCAGTCTGAGAATATATCAAAGCTAAATGATCACTGCTGGGATATAAAAAGACACACTACACATGGTTGTATTTGGGCTTTTTTTTCCCCACATCCCTTGCTTTATTTAATAAAGTTCTGTTATTTGATTTTCAAAACAATACTGGGATTTAATATAATTTTATTTCATTCATGGTTTATCATTTACACAAAGATCTATAACATGTAGTTTTAAATATAGGTTATATATTGATAGGATATATTTTTGATCAATATTCAAGCTTTAAAGTAGCCACAGTTTAGTACCTGACACTCTTTGGAAACAAACATAGTAATTTACCATACCATGCCACACATACTTTTGAAGTAGGAAATGAATGGCCCCACTTAAGACACATGACTAAAATACAAACGTAGCTAAACTCAACTAGTGATAGAAACATGACTCTCACGTGCATTCCTCTTCTTAACAATTCTCACTTCCTTAAAATCTATTGTCAGAGATTTTGGAAATAATGATCATTAAAAGTCCCTTTGAGAACTTGTTTAGTCAACTTTCCTACATGGGATGTAGAATGTACCCCAGCAATAACATCAGAATTGGAATTCAAAATCCATTTACTTATTAATTTTTGAATGTATAACTGTATAATTTTAAGCGTCAGAAATGAGGACTTTACTGGGTTTAACCACTAGATCTTCAGGGTAAGCTAGCATCTGACACTGAGCAAATGCAAACTAATTATTTTCTGCTAATATTTTAAATAAATGAATAAGTATAAGGTTAGATTAAAAAATAGGATCCTAAAACTAAACATCAAAAAAATCACTTTTCCATGTACTAATTGTATTCTATCCATTCATCCAACCAACCAACTACCGTTTGTTTTCAAAGCGCTTGAAGACCTGTGAACAGGACTGGAAACACATACATCCGTAGGGATCCTGCCAATGACCTCCGCTAGACCGAGTTTGGTGTGGGATATACACAGATCATTACTGTGGTTAATACCAAATTAAACCTTAAGAACTATAATAGGTTCATCAATAGTGAACTGCAGGGAGGGTATAATTAATTCTGACAGCAAGAACCAAGGAAGAATTATTTGAAAAAGCAATTACTCAGCTGGGCCTTGAGATATACAAAGGATCCTGACAGATAAGAGGCAGCAGGTTAGAAATTGTCAGGAGCAGGGATCTTGAAGCCACAGATTTCCTGAATTTGAATCTGGGTCTGACTTATTAGCTTTATGACACTGGGCAAGTTACTTGACCTTCTGTACATTATATTTCTCGTGTAGACAACAGAGATATTGCATATGGCATAGTGTTGTTGGAAAAGTAAATTAGTGGACATCTGTATATTAGTACACATACATCCAGTATGTACACACATGTACACAAACATCTGCAACAGTACCTGAAACATAATAACCACTAGATAAGTATATATCAAATGAATAAAAAGAGGGACAAAGCGGAAGAAATAGCACCAAAAAATCCTGAAGCGACATTCTAAAAACATTAACTTTAGCTTGTTTGGTTTCAACATAAAAAAATTACACCCTGGAGCACATTAAACACAAATCACTACATGTATCTAAAAATGTATTTTACTATCCCAACTGAGAGCTTTGTGTCATTGATTTTTTTTAATTTTAATTGTTTTTGTTGTTGCTTTTGGTACTGAGGTTTGAACCAAGGGGCATTTTACCTTTGAGATAATCCCCGAGATCTTATTTTTTATTATTATTTTTAAATTTTGAAACAAGGTCTCACTAAATTTCTGAGGCTATCCTCAAACCTGAGATGTTCCTGTCTCAGTCTCCCAAGTACTGGGATTACACGCATGAGGCAATGCATCTGGTTTCATTGATCTTTTATTACAACTATAAGGGTCTTTGATGCACTTAAGACTCTACCCATAACTTTCGGGGTCCATCCACAAATCAAGGGCCATGGATATTTCCTTAAATCCCACCTCGATCGCTAGACAATGCAATGGTCGAATGGTATTGTCAATTCCACCCCCACCAATAAAAACCCTATACTTAGTGTGGAATACTATATAACCCCAGGCCAGCTAATGAACCTAAAGAAAAAAATTAAACCGCTAATTCCTAGAGGACGGAGACATAGAGAACACGAAGAACTTCATAGCTCCGTTTTAAATCAAAGGAAGATCAAGGGAGCAATTACGGCGAGGAGGCTTCCTTATCCAGAGGCGCAGACCTGTGAAGGCAAAGGACACCGCGGATAACCTAACCCTGAGGAGCAGAAGAGTCAGGGACAAGTGTAAAAACGCACGGCACTGTACTCACATGGCGAAGGAGCCGGGGGGAGCAGACACGCGCCGCAGGTCCGCAGCTTGCACCTGATGGATGCTAGAGGCAGGCGGGGAATGAGCAGCGGAGACAGATCAGCAGAACAGCGTGGACAGACAAGGACCGAGCCGGGGAGAGAGAGAGAGACACACAGAGTTTAAACAGAAATTAAACAAGCGCGTCAACAACACTGAGTGAAAGGAAAATCAAGCCAGCCAGGAAAATAATCCAGAGAAGCCGGTGGTAGCGATTAAGCCAACAGGACACAGGGCAGCGGCTGGTTCCGGCAAGCCAGGGACTGGAGCACGGGCCAGTGCAGGAGGGCAGGCTGCGGCAGGAGGGTGAGCGGCGCCCTGGCTTCGGGTGCAGGACACCCTGGGGAGAGGAGGTGCCACCTCTATGGCGGAGAGCCGAAACTGGCACCATACCTGCCCCCCTGACCTGAGGCAACTCAATCCTGTCACCTAGCCCCCGTGGTTCCCCAGATGTTGTAGGAACACGTGCATCAAAAAAATGAAATTATTTAATATGTATCTTCTACTTACAGGAAAATGTGACCAGAACATATTCCTCCCGTTTTTTATTTTTTCTTCTCATTTTGGTACTGGAGACTGACCCCGGTGGCATTCTACTTTCAAGCTACACAGTCAGTCCTTTTTATTTATTTATGTTTTTAAATTCTGAAACGGGATCTTGCTAAGTTGCTGAGTAATTTGCTAAGGTGCGGAGGCTTGGCCTTGACCCTGAGATTCTCCTGTCTCGGCCTCCCAAGGACTGGGATTAGAGGTGCGCATCACCACGCCCAGCTCTATTCATTTTTATATTTATGAAATTTTAGAATTCTGTTATTTTAGCAATGATGTCTGAGAAACGTAACTATGGAGATAGCATTATAAATCTGATCCATGTATGAGTCACTGATTCAGCACTGTAACCATGTCTCTGAAGCTATGAGGAGCATTGGGAATCCTGTAAGAAAAAGTCTAGGGCCTCCGACAGAGCAGAGAAGAGACATGTAGAGGCACGGTGCCACTGTATTAATACATGGTGCAACGGAGCAAGTCAGAGCACCACAGGAGCACCGAGGAGACAGGTCACAGCTCAACTAGGTGGAAGAGGATGCTTAGGGAAAATGCTGTTGCAACGGAGTCTTGACCTATGAGCGAGAGCTGGCTGATGGAGGAGATGAGGAGAAACTGAAAACAAGACCATGCCGATGCAGGAGACAGGCTGCTGCTCCAGCAACGGCAGGTAACTGTGGAGCCCGGGGAGGGGAGGAGGATGCAGGAGGCGACCATCCAAACAGTCTGTGAGCCGAGGATACAATCTCCACATCTTCAAAATGGCCATTTTAACTGGTGTATTGAAAAAAAGGCAGGTTGTGTGATGGGCAGCCACAGAGGAAAGAGGGGAATTAAATATGAGAATATTTCAGAAATGTTACTAAAAGGTAACTGACAGGGCCTTTGTTCTACGGCTATTTTTCTGAAAGAGAAGATAGATAGTTTGAGACTTAAAGACGTGGGTGATGAATAGAGGCTATAGATTTCAAAGGAAGGGGTAGCTAGGCTGCTGGATGTATAAGAGTGGAGGTGACCGCGATGGCTCTGGCTGCCGATGCCATGGTTCCATTTTTACAAACACGAGCAGAATAGGCTCAGGTGGATAGTGAGAAAGAAGATCAAAGAAAACAGAGTTAATGAGCCCAGTTTTCAGCACATAATCCATGGCTGCTATGAGATATTAAGGTAAAGATGGCAACAAAGATGTTAGATATGATTTCTCAATTTGTAGGAACTAAATAAAAGCCCAGGCTGATGTCAGAGACCTGAGATACAACCTCCCCAAGAAAGGTCAGATCCGTGAGGAGCTCCAGCATTCTTAAGGAGAAGGAACACGTGTTTGGGAGCCACAGCATAAAAGTCTCAAGACTTCCTCATTGCTGTGCTGTGTGAAAGGAGCCTGATAGCGTAAGATGAACTGAACAGCTGGCCTTACCTTATGGGGAACACACACACACACACACACACACACACACACACACACACACACAATTTTCACCTAAAACTTGAAAGACATTTTAGACACAAGTTCTTTTTATCTTCTGAGAAAAAATCAAAGAGGCAAATAAAACAGAAGAAATAACCTTTGTGAAAAAAAATAATAAAGAGGGAAAGAAAAAAGAAGGAAAAATGGAAGAAGAAGAAGAAGAAGAAGAAGAAGAAGAAAAAGAAAGAAAGAAAGAAAGAAAGAAAGAAAGAAAGAAAGAAAGAAAATGAAGTGATGAGATAACTTTTAAGTATCTCTTCCTTCCTTAGACAGAACAGTTAATTTCATACAATGATGGTGAAGGCAGAGGAAATCCTGGAGTACCAGAGGGTTGAAGAAAATGTCTTCAAGGCAAGCCTGGCCTTAGATTTAGACTCAAAACTGTGGTTGAAAAACCAACAGGAAAAGTGACATTAAAAAGCAAGAATGACTAGAGAAATAGAGAAACAACCCAATCGCAAAGGGTAAAGAAGATCAAGGTGAATGAAATCAAGGATTTTTGAGCAAGTATTACATGTGAAGTAGGGTTTTGCTTTCTTTTGGAACTGTGTTATTTATATAGATTTTCTTTAAATATAGTGTTGGATATGGATAATAATTTTCCATCTGTGTTAGTTAAATTATTTGCTATATTAATTTTTACCATTTATATAAATACACACACACACACAAACACACAAACACACACACACACTTTTTCCCCAATGAAAAGTGTGTTTTTATTCCCATTTCACAAAGGTCTTTCATAGGCCTGGGCTGCTTAGATGTCACTGCCCTCTGGTGGGGAGTGAGTAACTTCATTTTTTTTTAGTTGAGACTTTTTTTGTTTAATGTAGAATATATTAAAAATGGCACACGTTCAGACTGTGTTTGGTGCCCTCTCCCCGCCTTGCTTCCCCTTCCCCTTTCCCAAAATAAGTGTCCAGGTTAACCATGCTATATTCATACTTGCACACATTCGGATGTAGCTCCTCCATTAATCAACCTCAGCCTTCTTCCTCTCCTATCCTTCCATTCTAGCTTTGCTGAGGTTTCCCCTCCATTATCTGGAGTCCCTCTGGTATCCATAATACTCCCTGGTTTGGGCATATTAGAGAAAACATATGTCCCTTCTCTTTCTGTGCTTGGCTGATCTCACTTAACATAATGTTCTCCAGGTCTTTTCATGTTCTTGCAAACTTTTTTAAAAAACCTGCCAGGCTAAGCACAGAAAATGATACCCTACGTCATATGTGGCACGAGGACACATGGGGTGGGGGGAAACAGAAGTATTTGTGTTTAGTTTTACATGTGAAATTCTAAACAATATGGTTACTGAGCAAATACAAATTACTTCTTAACACAAGGGGAAGAGTTGACACTATGCAATTGAAAACAATTTCATACCCAAGAAAGCTATTAAACACAAAAACACTTGGCATGAGACTGCAAGATCTTTGCTTATGTATTACAAAAATGCTTAGCTTCATGATACCTTTCTAAGAGACTACCTACAAGTGACCCAAACATATATGTTGTGGTTCAACCTGAGAGGTGGCTTTTCATTTACCCGCTTATAGATTTCTTTAGTTGGACTCTAACCTTTCTAGAGAAAGCCTGGCGAGCCATATGACCTGTCTGACACCCCACCTTCTTGAGTGTATAAACTCGATAATTATATATTCAACCTAGAAGAAGGAAAAGGCAGGAAGGATGAAAAGCATCAGGAGTTTTGCTAGCTGCAAAATATAAACAAAGCAAGAAATTCAACTCAACAAAGCTCTGCAAGATGATGTGGGCGACATTCCAAGGAAGTCCAGACTCCGGGAGATAAGGAAGGAGAGGATTTTGAGCCTCAGCCTCAGCCTTAGAAGCAGATGCCAAAAACTAAAAGACTTGGAGGACACTGTCTGCTGCTGCTCCTCGGCATCTGCCACCACAGAGAGGTAACAGGAGCTGCGGCACCTGTCACTGGTTATTCTAGGAACTTCTCTAGGTTGTCACCTTGACTACAGGAACACAAGGCAAGGCATGCCTTTGCTTTTCAGGCACTAGGAGGAAGCCAGCTGCTGTTTAGTACAAATAGCTAACCATGCATCACAGGCCACGAACACAACTGCCTCTGAGGGCCCCTCACTGTGACAGAAAATGACTCAAGGCTAAGTCCCAAAATGGCCGTAGGCATATGGGCATGACATTCAAAAAGATTTCCCAAGTCCCCTTCCTTCCCCATCCACTTCTCTCATCCTAAATAGACCATTAAGTTGGTAATCAGACAAAGACACATTAAAAAATGAATATTCACTCTAAGTCATCTAGTCATTTATTGTCTTACCTCAAATCAGTTTACCAAAATCTGTTGCCTCCTGTTCAGGAGGAACAGCGGGTGTTTGGTTGTAGAAACAGTGGGTCAGCTTAAGTTAGGACAATAGCACACTGCCCAGAAAGGCAAAGCTAAGCCAAAGTCCTGGAGCACATGGAACTCCACAATGGAAATGTCAGGAAAGGGGCCACTCGCTACCAGGCAGAGAAGAATGCAAAATGAACAGAGGACAGCAGCTTGGCCAACCTTCTGCTAGTGGAGACACCAACCCTCATAAAGGGACCCTAGTAAAGATCAGGCTAACTACATGCCCCCCAACAAAAACCAAAAATAACTCTTTATCTGCATACCATTCTACAACCCTAGAATCACTCTTAATGATACTTTGCTACTACCGGTGTGTGCATGTATATATACAGATCTATATATGCACACCCAAGTAGTCAGGGAAGAATGAGCATCTCTCTCTTTTATGGTAATAATTCCCAAAAGAAGGGTCACATGGTTGTATAATAAACATAACAAAAATAGATGTGTTCCTGGAAGAGACACCAAGGAACTACTGAGTTTCCTGGACTTCTCTTCCCTTCCCAACACAGTGAGGTCCCTGATCCATGCACATGCTCTGCGATTCGCTCTCCGAGGTCTTTGTGTTAACCCAGGTATGCAAGGAGCATACTCACTCATTGAGTAAAGGCATGGAGGTTCTCCTCTTGCTCTTCTGTACCATGTTGGCCTGATTCCTCAAGGAGATTCGAATCATTGCTGGGGCCAACCTACAGGGCTCCCCATCCACCTGCATGGGGATGGACTTGTAAGTGAGGAGCATGACTTCCCGGCACTGGTGCAGCCTTTCTCCGTGGCCTCCCACCTGCAAGGCAGCCTGTGGAAACAAGGTGAAAGGGAGCCAGGAGTTACTGTGACTTGTTTAATCTAGAAACCCTGCTTTGCTGGTGTGGCGCTCTGGGTTCGATCCCTGGTTCCAAAAAGACAAAAAAAAAAAAAAAAAACCCTTTAAAGCTAAAAACCCCAAGTCCACTGTATCTAACTAACCAAAGAGCCGTTGATGAACATAGTATAGTTTCTTAACCATCATTTTAAGGGAGTGTTGGGCAAAGCCTTCCTACAAATCAACTAAATAATCAAAGTTTTGATGAGGTTTATTGTAAATTCTCATGGATAACCATTTCATTTTGTGTATTTTAAATTTAAATTGAGTCACGCTAGTTTAATACATAAGTTTTCCTTTGTATTCTCTGTTCCCATCAAATGGCCAATGGAAGTACAACACAAAGAATATAAAAAGAATGAAGCATCTATTGCCAGTTTCTAAGTTGTAATTATCGAATTCTTAAGGGCGTAGCCCATCCTCAGCCAATTTTCAACCTTTAGTAGGTTTTTCCTTTTCACCTTAAACCTCCTCAAAATCTGTGTTAGGCAAATGAAATGCAAAATAATACGAGTTACCCAAAAGCATTCTGAAAAGTAAGGCAGCTTTGAGGAGTAAAATCAAACATCACAAGAGTTGCATTCACCATGGTGGCTACAGAATGGAGATTCAAGTCAATATTAAAAGTCTGGTTTTAGAAGCCACCAATTTGTATAACTTTCCTGACTTCATTAAAAATTTTTTTCAATATTATGTGTTCTTTTAGAGATAAATGAAAAATCACACATTTTGATGTATAATTATGGAGAGTACACAAATTTTATTAAATAGCTTAAGGAATATTTTATACACATTTGTGAACCCTTATCCTGGTCAAGCTTAAAACAACTATGAGGTTTCCATATTCTTCCTTCCAATTTATTATTGTCCTCCCACCAACCAGCAGTGACCATCAGTAGCTTCTGTCGTTAGAGATCATTTTACCTGAACTTGAACTTTATTTAAAAGAAACCATGCAAAATATATATTCATGCTCTGATATCTTTTGTTTATCATGTTTGATTGATATATAGCAAATTCATTTATTCATTCTTCTTCTGCAGGTAAACATTTGGTTGTTTCTAAATCAAGGCTAGTAGTCATGTACACTTCTTTGTACACATGTTCTGGTGGATATATATTTTCTTAGGTATATACAAATGAGTATAATTTCTATGTCATTTTAATTAATTTATATGAAGTAAGAATTTAAAGTAGTTAAACATTAATCCTAGCATAAAATCTAAAAGATTTGCTCCTATAGAAAGAAAAACATATATCTTATCAGCATGTTGCCATATGCCCTTCCTCTGGAAGCAGAGAGAGAAAACCTTCCTAGCTGAGATTTCAATGAAGTAAACATGTATTTACTTGGTTGCCAGATATTTTTCTGTCTGATGTTTTAAAATATTTTTTAGGTAGAATGCCCCTGGATTCCATCCCCACTACTGCCAAAATAAAGTTTTTGAATGACTTTAAAGCTAGAAATTTTATTATAAGTGCAAAGAGAAAAGAAAAAATGAAGGAGAAAAATAGGAGGAAAAAGAAGCTGGGCACAGAAGTGTAAACCTGTAATCCCAGGGCTTGTAAGGCTTAAACCGGAGGATTGCAGATTGGAGGCCAGGCTCAGAAATTTTGTGAGACTCTCAGCGACTTAGCCAGAACCTAATTCAAAATAAAAAGAGTTGAGGATGTAACTCAGAGGTATGAGCATGCCTCTGGGTTCAATCTCCAGTACAAACGAAAAATGAAAGAAAAAAATAGAATAAAATCTGAAAAATAACGAGAATCTTTGAAGTTACACTCCACTGTGTAGAACACTTTACTGGATTTGTTCTTTGCACACATGCCATTTAATTAGTGAGAGGCCAAGAAAGCAGAGGGAAAAGTGAGGCAATACTAAAATTCTGTGGCCTGCCATCTGATCTTTCACTATGAGACTGCTAGTTTTTCTGGCTTTACTTAAAGTATCCATTTAAGTTAACATATGAAAATGAACCACCATCTCATCTCCAAAACTTTTTCAATATAATTATCTTGCCTTTTTTGTACTTTTCAGCCCAATATTTATCTGACAAAATCATATCCTTCATCCACTAGAGGAAATACCATTTATCTTTTTAAAAAATTAGTCTTGAGTAGGCCAAGTGACAGATAAAATTGTAAAATCTGCCAGTTAAGAGTTTATTTCTCTGAGAATAACAGCACTAAAAATTGCTTAAGTATCTTCCAACTCCTTGGCATGAAGAGGCATACTTTTAAGTCATCTTTTCATCCTCAAAAAGAGAGCAATAGTATATCCAGGTTGAGTGTTCCTTATCCCAAATGATTAGAACCAGAAGTTTTTCCGATTTCAGATTTTTTTAAACTTTAGAGTATTTGTATACACATAATGAGATATCTTCAGGATGGGATCCAAATCATTTGTTTAATAAACTTTACTCCTTACAAGCAATGGCCTGAAGGCAATTTCTTTTTCCTTTTTTGCAGTACTGGGGATAGAACCCAGGAGCATTCTACCTCTGAGCTACGCCTCCAGTCCTATTTTTTATTCTTTATTTTGAAACAGGGTCTCACTGAGTTGCAAAAGGCCTCACTAACTAGTAGCTGAGGCTGTCTGTGAACCGCAATCCTCCTGTCTCTGCCTCCCAAATTCTGGGATTATAAGCATGTGTCACCAGGCCCAGCTCATATGTTCTTTTTAGTGGCCTGCATTTTGACTATGGTTTGCCACAAGAGACCAGGAGTGGAATTTTGTACTTATGGCATCCTGTTGGTGCTCAAAGAATTGGAATTGAGACCATCTCAAATTTGAGACTCTCAAATTCAGGATTCTCAACCTATCCCATAATAAGCAGAGTGAAGTACCTGTCAGTGCCAACCCTCAGGACATGCCAGAATGGATCAAAGGTCACTCACTGTCTAAGCACAGGAAGAACTACCACAGTTAGCTTTCCAGAGGAAAGACAATTCCATTGTTGTCAAAACAGTCTCATAAATCATTTTTGGAACATATCTATGTATAAGTAGTTTTCAACATATTTATTAGTAATATTTATTTTTCTTTGCCCAGACTGGTCTAGGCTTACCATCCTATAAAATACAGGTTCTAGGATCCACACTGAACCTCATGATTGCCTATTGGGAATCATTTACCAAAAATAATACATTGGGTTTTTTTAAGAACTGATTATTTAGTTAACTAACTTAGCATGTGTTACTCTTGTGAACATTTCAAGTATTGTCTTTCTAATAGTATGACTTGAGAGAAAAAATATGACAGTCTTACATTTTGTCATTTATTGCCCTAAATTTGTGAAAACTTTCCTTTGCTTCACCACTGTGGCCTGATATTTTGTCTTTTTATTAGACTCCTCTCTGGAGTATTTTTCTCCTTCTCCCTTCAAACCTTATCCTCCACTTAAGAACACTTAAGACGTATTCTATTTGCTGTCAGATGGCAAGAACAGGAACCTCTCTCTGAGTTACTTCCTTCCTCGCCGTTGCCTGAGAGCCGGGGTCAGCCGTCTCTCAATCTCATTCCTGGAGCAGAATGTCCAAGGCAGAAACCAATGCCATGCAGAACAGAAAATGGAGATCATCGGCAATATTAAAACCTGGTTGTCTTTTAAAGATTAACAAGAAACACAAATTTCTTACAAGACTAACCAAAAACTATTTGGTTTGATTTTTAAATGGACATAGCTAAGGGTATAAGGAGCATATTGAAATCACAAGAAGGTGATGATGACAATAAACTGGTAAACATAGATAAAAATATTTTTGGAAAAACTATAGCTTGTAAAATATGGATTAACAAATATAAAATTTAAATAGATTAAAATTATTTTCAAAACTGAAGCCAGTCATAATGGTGCACACTTGTAATCTGAGTACTTGAGAGGTGGAGACAGGAGAATTGCAAATTTATGGTCAGCCAGCTTAGGGATGTCCTCTTCAACTTAGTGAGACCCTGTTTCAAAATATAAAACAAAATAGATCTGGGGTTTTTCTCTAGATAAAATGTCCCTGAGTTCAGTACCCAATGCCAAAAAATAGTAATAAAACTGAATTGTCAAAAATTATTCCTCATTTCACATAAATTTACCTATCACAAGATTCACCCAAATATTTTTATTATATTTTACATGAATTACATTGAACTTATATGTTAATTTGAGAACACTAGCCATAGTAGAGTATTTAACTGTCCTATTCATGCAAATGTCATGGCTATTTTATTTCATGGCCTTTAATAAAGTTTCTGCATAAAAGGCTCATGTATTTAATTTTAATACCATAAATGACACCTTATATTGTTTTGTTTCTACTAAGATATTGCTACAGTGATAGATGACTACTGAATTCTTTTTAACTAAATAGGGTATCAGCCATTCATCTTCTGAGTTTTAATACTTAGAAAGCTTACAAGTTTTACCTCAAATTTTACTTCTTTGGCCTTTTTATTTCGTCAGCCCTTCAATACTATGTTGAAACTTTTAGGAAGAAAAACTGATCTCTTTAGAAGAAAGTAGAATTCTATAAGCATGATTGCTTCCAACTAAAGCCTCAACTCTTCCCTGGGTCTCTAATCTGCCAACCTACCTAATCTCCATTTGTGCACCCCCCTCAAAACAGAAACATAGATTAATATATACACAGCCTATTGGTTCTGTTTCTCTGAATAACACTGATTAATACAGTTAAGAAACTTGTTTTTAAAATAATTTTTAAAATCCACAAATAATTGAGAATTGTATGAAAATAAAACAGAATTAATAGGTAGTATATATCTCTTATTAGATACTGGAATATTTAACATTTTAAAGATATAGTAATTAGCTGAGCATGGAGGTTCATGCTTGTAATTTTAGTACTTGGGAAACTGAGACAGGAGAATCATGTGTTTGCAGCCAGTCTCAGCTACTTAGTGAGGACCTCTGCAACTTAATGGGATCCTGCTTCAAAATAAAGAATAAAAAATAATTCTGGGGGTGTAGCTCAAAGGTTGAATGCCCCTGGGTTCCATCCTTGTACCACAAAAATGAAAAAATATAGTAATTAAAATAATGGTGCTTGCATACAAATAAAGAAGGCCAATTGTAATAAGTAGAATAAAACAGACTCATATGTGAAGGCATAGAATATGTAATGCTATCATTTGGGAGGCTAAGACAGGAGGATCATGGTTTACAGACAGCCTCAGCTACTTAGTGAGGCTCTTTGTAACTCAGCGAGACCCTGTTTCAAAATAAAGAATAAAAAACAAGCCTGAGGGTTAAGTTTGGAAGTAGACTGCCCCTGAGTTCCATCTCCACTACCACAAAAATAAATAAATAAATAAATAAATAAATAAATAAATAAATAAATAAATTTAGTACTCTAACCCACATCATTCACAGAGAAGTAAAAAATCAAAATATAGCACCAAGTGACCCTCACTATGATGTATAATTACAATACACCAATAAAAGTGAAAAAAAATACTTTAAAGGTCAGAAAAAGAAATAAAGCAATAAAGCACCTAAAGAGAGAGTGTGCATGTACAGAATGGGGAAAATCTTTGTTAGCTACTCATCTGGTAGAGGAATAATATCTAGAATATACAAAAAACTTAAAAAAACTTAACACTAAAACAAATACTCCAATTGAAAATGGGCAATTAGCTGACTAAACACATTTAAAAAATATAATTAAACAGGATATTTCATAAAGAGAGTGATTAGATACAGAAATTCTACAGAATGAGAGAGTCAAAAAACCCAAAAAAGATA
Source organism: Muscardinus avellanarius (assembly GCF_963383645.1). Lineage (NCBI taxonomy): Eukaryota > Metazoa > Chordata > Mammalia > Rodentia > Gliridae > Muscardinus > Muscardinus avellanarius. Next base: position 96,928,838 of record NC_137795.1, read on the forward strand.
TAAACTTAAGAAATCTGAAAAAATAAAAAAGAAAAATAGCAAGAAAAAAATGAGCCCATCCAACCCCAAAACAAAAGAACTAATAGTCACAGAGAATGCCAGAAGAAGAATGCATATGGATTTTTTATTAATCCTCTCTGATATACCGTGCTTGTTATCAAGATGAGAAATTTGACACATGTAATTTGCAGTGGCACCAATATCAGCTAATTCATACTGTCCTACTAGACAAGAGTGTTTTTTAGCTGTTTTATTGCCAATGAAGCTATAATCCTTAAGTTTTGTTCCTTTTTTTATCTTATCAGGAATTAAGATCTGAAATCATGGACTCAATCTAGGTATCCATCAACAGATGAATGGATTACAAAATTACGGAATACACAACACAATGAAATTATATTCAGCAGTAAAAAAGAACAAATTATGACATTTGCAGGTAAATGGATAGAACTGGAGATTATGTTAAATATGTGGAAGCTAGGGAGTAATAGTGATACAAGAACTTAAATAAAGGAGAAACCCCAGTGTAGCAGTGGAGGGAAGCTAGGGGAGTGTGTCGTGAAAAAAAGTTAATGGAGAAAATACTTCTATTGACATTATTTACATATGTAAAATTATCAATGCCAATATCAATATTAAGTCCTGAGGAAGGAGAGGGAGTGGGGAGAAGTTGACCAAGTCCTACATGCATGTATGTCCCTCTCAATCTGAACTGCATCATGATGAGAGATTATGATGAACCTATAAAGCTCTATTTAAAAAAAGAATCAAAATCTGAATACTGGTGTCTTTTAAAGCTCCACTGCTAACACACTTCAGGTAGGCTAAATACTATCATGGCAGTATAATTAATTACCTAATTGTGGTACATATAAATATTTGTGGCAAAATAATTTCACAGATTCAGATTCCTCGTGTGCACAGTGATTTGGATATGCTACTGTGGTCTGTTTCATCACTACCGTTTTATGTTGTACTTACAATTCTATAATTTCATGTTTTCATATACAACCTCATCCTATCTAGAATAATCTTTCTTACCTTGACTATAATGTCATAGGGTTAATGTCTAGCCATTGTCTACATGAAGTAGAGGGGGAAAAAAGGAAGAGACTTTAAGAAACCTTCCTTCTAATCACTATAGAAAGTTCAAGCAATTCCTGAACACATACTATGGGTCAAAAACATTTTTTTATGAAAAAGTGAAGGCTTATAAAACAGTCCTTTCTCACAGGAATTAATTGCATACATATCTTTTCATTTTTGTTAGATGGAGAGATATTCTACCAACCAACAATATGAGTTCATTATAGGGTCAAAGAAAGAAAGTTTATAAGAGGGACCCGTTCAGTTTCATATTCATTAGTGGGACATTATCCTTGTATTCAATGGTGCAATCTGGGGAAAAAACTCATTTCTATGCTTTAAAGCTAGTTAAATACACAATCCCTTCTGCAAAAATCTAAAATATCCTGAACGAGTTAGAATAATCACAGTATCAACCATATATCCTTTAGCATTTGGAGCAAATAAATTTCTATAAATCTAGGAAAAAACAAGTCCTATTCAATTTATTAATAGTATTTGTTCCTTTTATTGGACTTGTTTTTTTTTATCTTGCAAAAGCAAAAAGTGGAAAGCTGAATAAAACGTTATGTTAAACCCATATATGCGAGGCAACAATAAAACCTAATTTAGACTGCACTCAATGAATCATGCCCTTAGCATATAATCAATAGGACTAGGCATGAGAAGAAGAAAATTTGATCCATAATGAAGAAACAGATGAAATTATCACAGGATGGACTTAAGAGCAAATTGGACATGGCAGGAAAAAGGGTCACTGGTGATGGAAACAGATCGATAGAAATGACTGATCTCAAAAACAGACACAGAAATGTTTTGTTTTATTCCATGGTCTGAGAGACCATAATATTATATCTAAAAATAACATGTAATTGAACACTCGAAGAAAAAGAAAGGAAAAGAACAATAGATCAGGAAATACAGAGATAAAAATGTCCAGCCGGGCGTGGTGGCGCATGTTTGCAATCCCCGCACTTGGGAGGCAGAGACAGGAGGATCACACAGGTTTGAAGCCAGCCACGCTGGCTGAAGAGACCCTGTTTCCAAATAAAAGTATAAAAATAGGTCTGGGAGTGTAGCCCGGAGGTAGAAGGGTTTCTAGGAACCCCAGTACCAACAAAAAATAAATAAATAAATAAAATGTCCAAAATGTGTTTAAGCAAAAGCAAGATAGTGGCCACCATGATTACCAGAAAGATGCTCACATTCTCATTTCCAGAAAACATGGAAACTTTGAACAGCAAAAGACCTTTTCTCCTGTGAGTAAAACAAGGAGGTGGAGATAGAGATATTATCCTGGGTTATCCAAGAAGGCCTAGTGCAATAACAAAGGGAAGAGCGAGTCAGTCAGAGAAGATAATGTGAGAAAAACAACTGATCAACCAGGTGCAGAGGTGTAGCCTGTAATCATAGTACTTGGACGGCTGAGACAGGAGGATCCCAGGTTGGAGGGCAGCCTGAGTAACTTACTGAGGCCTGCACTAACTTAGTGAGACCATGATTCAAAATAAAACTTAAGAAAGGTCAGGAGTGACTGGTGTGGTGCTGCACGCTTGTATTCCCCGTGTTTGGGAGGCGGAGACAGGAGGATCGCGCAGGTTTGAAGCCAGCCTCACTGGCTTAAGAGACCCTGTTTCCAAATATTCCAAATAAAAAAATATAAAGTGGGTCTGGGAATGTAGCCCGGAGGTAGAAAGGTTTCCAGAAACCCTAGTACCACAAAAAAAAAGAAAGAAAGAAAGAAAGAAAGAAAGAAAGAAAGAAAGAAAGAAAGAAAGAAAGAAAGAAAGGAAGGAAGGTCAGGAGTGTAGGTTGAGGTAAAATTCCCCTGAGTTTAATCCTTAGCACTGTAATAAATAAATAAATAAATAAATAAATAAATAAATAAATAAATAAATACATACATAAATAAATAAATAAATAAATAAATAAATACAGGTCCAAGTAACATGAGACACCAAGCCAAAGAATGCAGACAACCTCTTGAAGCTGAAAAAAAAAGACCAAAAAGTGGATGCTTCTGTGGCATGTCTAGATATAATACAGCTCTAGAAACCTGTTTTTAGACTTTTGAACCCCATAATGAAGAATAGTAAATCTATGCTCTTTTAAAGAGCATAGATGTGTGTGATCATTTGTTTATCGCGGCAATAGACAAGTGATTCAACCGTTAAGAGCTTTCTTACAACTAAAGACAAAAGGGAAATATAAAAAATAGAGAAAAAAGACACATTATATCTGGGGAAAAGGGTAATGATACAAATGATAGCTGGCTTTTCGTCATGAAATATGGAAGATAGAAGAAAATAAAGCAATGCAAATAAAGCACTAAACCAAGCAAAATAATGGACACACTCACCAATTCAGTTCTATCTCCATGAAAATGTGAGCCAAAAAAATAAGGGCCAAATAAAGCCCATTTAAAAAAAAATTCTTTGGAAGTATTTTTCCCAGCAGGCCTTCAATATAAGCAAAGCTAGAAAAATTCCTTCAAATTCTAAGAAAACGATACTGTATGGATACTTGGATTGACAGGAAGAAATAAAGAATTTGGAAATGGCGAACATGGTGTGTGTAGAGCCATTAAGGTTTTTAACCTTATCTTGTCTCACCCTTACTCAAAGTGCACTTCTGACTGTCCTTCACCCAGAGTCAACAAGGTTTGGAGTCATGGAGTCTAGGTAAATAAGACCCTCTCAGAACTAATGATTCTATTGTTCTGTCTGAGTTAAGATTAGGTTTATGTTGTGCCAGGGTATTTGTTTGACTTGCAAAGTGATATATGTACTTTGTTTTTTTTGTGTGTTCTTTTTTTATTGGTGCACTGTATTCATACATCATAGTAGGATACATACTTTTGTAGACATACTTGCACACTTTTCCCAGTCAGCCGCCACCCAATCCCCACCCCATTCTCTCCCTATCCCTCCCTCCCATGCTTGGCTTAGTAGTTGACATCTAGTATTATGGCAATTTATCTAAAATTAAAAATGGTAATCTCACATAACAGTTTCATTTGTCTGATACCAAGCTTTTGATGACTTAAAGATGACATTTCAATATTTCTTTTTGCTTTCTTTCTTACCAGAGAATATTTTTTTCTATTTTTTAGGTGAAACTATCATATATTTATATATTTATTTTTCAGAAAAAAATCTATCCTAATATGGAATATGGACTCTAGGTACCCAAAACAATCTTGAAAAAGAACAAAGCTAGAAGATACATATTTTCTGATTTCCAACCATATAAAGCTACAATAATTGAAACAGTGTAGTACTATTCTAAAGGCAGATATATAAACCATTGGAGTTAAATAAAAGCCTAGAGCTAAATTCTTCCCTATATTGTCAAGTTATTTTTGACAAGGTTTCCACGAACATTTGGTGGTGGAAATATTAATCTTTTAACTAAATATTGTTAAAAAATAATAATTACATGGAAAAGAATAAAATTGGACCCTTACCTAATCCCATATACAAATATTAACTCAAAATAGATAAAATACCTAAATATAAATCTTAAGACTATAAACTTTTAGGAGAAAATCTGGGTCATTAAACCTCACAACATTGAAATTGGCAGTGATTTCTTGGTTATGATTTCAATGGCACAGGCAACAGAAGCGTATACAAACTCCCTACAAAATAAAAAACATATTGTATATCCAAAGACAATGTAAACAGAGTTAACAGTTACTAATAGAATGGGATAAAATATTTCCAATTGCTATATCTGAAGGTATATTAATATTCCAACTAGAAATCCTAAAAATTAACAACAATAAAGGCAAACAATACCCTTTAGGGATAGGTAAAAGACTAACATAAATAATGAATCTCCACAGATAACCAATCTTAGTTGTCTGTTGGATGGAAAATCTTGTTTCTCTGGTTCTGGTGTGTGTTACCTATTTCTTCTTTGTAGTTAATCTCTTTGAGTATTTTCTCTAGCGCTGGTTTTGAAGACATAAATTCCTTCAGTTTCTGTTTGTCATGGAAGCTTCTTATTTCTCCATCTAATTTGATAGAAAGTTTTGCTGGGTAGGAAATTTTTGGCTGGAAGTTGTTTTCTTTCAGAATTGGGAATATATTACTCCAAGCCCTTCTGGCTCTCATAACTTGGTTTGGGAAGTCTGGAGTGATTCTAATTGGTTTGCCTCTGAATGTCACTTGGCCCTTTGATTTTGTTGCCTTTAAGATTCTCTGCTTGGCTTCCACATTGGTCATTTTGACAATTATGTGGTGTGGGGATCCTCTTCTCCGATCCTGTCTAAAGGGAGTTCTATAAGTTTCCTGGACCTGTGTATCGGCCTCTTGCTCGATGTCTGGAAAATTTTCTGCTATTACTTCCTTGAAGAGATTGTTGATCCCTTTGGTTTCACTTTCTTTTCCCTCCTCTATTCCAATTATTCTTAGGTTAGCTCTCTTAAAATGGGCCCATATTTCTTCAATATCAGATTCCTGCTGTCGGATATTTTTTTCTAGATTAGAAACTATGCGTTCATTTTTGGATTGCTCATCTTCTAAGAGTGAGATTCTGTTCTCCATGTGTTCTAATCGGTTGTTTGTGCTTTGAATTGAGGCCTTTACTTCATTAATTGCATCCTTTATCTCTTTTTTGGCTCTCTCTGAGTTCTTTTCGAAGCACCTCTATTATTTCTACAGTTATTTTCCTGATTTGATCTTCTAGAAATCTCTAATTTTCAGTTTTATCGGGTTCTGATGTTGTGGGGTTGTGTGCATTCATTGCTCCAGTATTATTCCTCTTTCCCATGATTTCGGATGTTTGTGCCTTCTCTGGGTTCTTCCCTTGGGTCACTATGACTTCACTTAAGGTGTTCTGGATCTCGAGTCAGTAGTATCTCAGACCCCACTACTCCTTTACTGGGTTTTATCACAGAGTCTCCGACCCAGAGAGTCGATAGAGGCTGCTTTAGACTGTGGGGGGTGCCAGGTTGCACGTTCTCCTATGGTGTGATATCTCTGCCACCGCCCCTCCCCCACTGGGTCAAGTCCCAGGGAGTACAGTACTGGGATTTCTCCTCTGTGGCCCGCAATTTGACTCACTGTTCTTGAGTGCGCAGATGTAGCTGTACTGGCCTCGCTGAATTCGCTGCTGCTGCCACCGGTGGCAATATGGCGCCGCTGCTACACCCTCGGCTATGGGGCTGGCGTTTTCTTCTTGGTTTTGATTTCGACTCTGAATCCCTGCAGCGTGTGCTAAGCTCAGCCACTGGGAGCTTTAGACGCTCTCTGCTTAGAGAAATCCCGCCTGGCTGTTCCGCAGTGGCTCACCTCGGCTTGCTGTAGCCGTTCAGTGAATTTGCCGGTGTTGCCGGCAGTATGGCGCTGCTGCCGAGTCTGCCGCATCCTCGGGCATGAGGCCGGTTATCTCCTCTGTGGCTCTGTTCTCAGTGTGCTTTCTCTCTGGAGCCTGGTGATTTTTTGTTTCACTGGTGATGGTGTTTTCTGGCTATGAAAGGCGCTGATTTTGTGGTAATGGAGATTTGTTGTTAGCGGGGCTCTTAAGCCCCGCTTTTCTCGGTCACCATCTTCCCAGAAGTCGATATATGTACTTTGGACTTGTCTTTTTTGCATTCCTATGCAACCCAAAGCTAGAAATTGTATGAATACCACAAGAGAAATAAACCCGGGGTCTGCCCAATAGAGATTGGCAACCCTCCCATGCTTGAATTTAATTCTTCCATTCACACACCTCTCTTCAGAACCGGCACTTTTGCTCTGGCAATGTGGATAACACAGGATTTACCATTGTTTTTTATTCCTTGAGTTCTTTAAAAGACCAATGAGATCACCAGACACGGTGGTGCACACTTGTAATCCCAATACTTGGGAGACTGAGACAGGAGGATCACAGGTTCATCACAGGTTCATAGCAAGCCTCGGCAACTTAGTGAGGCCCTCTGCAACTCAGTGAGACCTTGTTTCAAAATAAAAAACAAAATAGGATGGTGGGTGTGTAGCTCAGAGGTAGAATGTCCTTGGGGTCCATCCCCAGTAAACACATACACACACACACACACACACACACACACACACACACACACGAGACAAAGGATTATTTAAAACAAAAATAGTAATGTTGGATTGTGGTGTTTATTTGTGCATGCAAATGAAGATATACACACACAAATAAAAGCACAAGGTAGAGAAGAAAATGTAATTATAGGAATCAGATAGATAACAAAATGCTTGTACCAAGAAAGGAGGAGAAGATGCTGCAGAGAATGAAATGATAATCACAAAACAGCTTTTACCCAGTGGAATCAGCAAGTTAGAAGAAATGGGGGAAATCCCTAAAAAATTTAACTGAATAAAATTGCCTTTTGAAGAAACAGAGCCAGGCATGTGGGCGCACGCCTGTAATCCCAGGCACTTGGAAAGATGGGGCGAGTTCAAAGCAAACCTGAGCCACAGAGTAAGATGGCATCTCAGAAAAGAGAAGGAAGGAAGGAAGGAAGGAAGGAAGGAAGGAAGGAAGGGAGGGAGGGAGGAAGGAGGGGAGGGAGGGAGGAGAAATCTGAATAACTCCATGTCTATTTTCACATCACATAAATCTCATAAATCTTAATGCCAAATGGTTCATTAGAAAATTCTTTAAAAACCAGAAAAAACAATGCAAGTCTTCATAAATTCTTTAAGAAAATAGAGCAGAATATAATTTTCTATCTCAATGAATGGGGCCAGTGAACTTAATATCAAAATTAAACAAAGGTATTATAAGAATATAAGTTCTTATAAAAATGGTATGTTCAGAACCATAGCCACAAAAATGAAATATTAGTAAATTAAATTTAGCGACAAAAAGTGATAATACATCAAAACTAAAGAGGGTTATCCCAAGATATGCCAGGTCAGTAAAATATTTTTAATGAATGAAATTTGTAGTTTAAACAAAATTAAGAAGAAAATTATATCTTATGTTAGCAAATGCAAAATAACACTGGATAAAATAATACATTTGTGTTTTGTCAAAAGCAAGAGCTTTTATATTTATTTATTTATTTTTATTCATTCATTCCTAAGAAGGAAATTAAGAATATAAATTCCTTGAGGCAATAGAGGAGTTTTTAAAACATATGCCAACTAAACAGCATATCTGATGTGGAACTGTGGAATGTTTCCTTTACAATCAGGAACAAGGCAAACATGGTAATTCTCACTACTTTTACTCAACATCTTACTGAATGCATTGGCCGGAACCATATATCAAGAAAAAGAAATAAAAGATTGTGAAAAAAGAATTGAAATACCATTTGAGCCAGGGATATCACTCCACAGTATCTTTACAGAAGAATTAAAATCAGAATATTATAGTGATAGATGCATACCCACGTTCACAGCAGCACAATTCACAATAGCTCAGTTATGGAACAAATTTAGATGTCTGTCAACAAATGAATGGGTAAAAGAAATGTGGTATGCATTCACAATGGAATTTTACTCAACCATAAAGAAGACCAAAATTATGTCATTTTTAGAAAAAAGGATGGAACCAGAGAACATTATGGTAAATGAAATCAGCCCATCTCAGAAAGCCCAGGGTTGTATGTTTTCTGTTATATGTGGAGGTCAAATAGGAAACGAAGGAGATAACAAATAAATGAGGAGAGAGATGGGTAAAATAGGAAGGAGTTTGGGGGAGTGAGACAGGAGAGAAAAAAGGAAGATTGAGGGAGAAAACAGTTCAAACAACGCTTTGGCAATATATAAAGTTATTGCTCCAAGTGTCACTGATACATAAGAGGAGGGAGTCATGGGGAACAGAATGTGATGGGGAAGGAAATACACCAAGTGATGGGTTCATGAATGTTTGTAGCGCTGTGAATCTCACTATGATGTAGAATTATAATGAACTAAAAATGTAAAAATAAGACTGGATAGGGATATTTAAAAATAAATCACTATCTTCCATAATACACAAAAATCAATTTAAGCTACATTGCTTATATATAAAACCTAAAATTGTAAATATTCAGAAAAATATAAAAGAATGTCTTCTCAACCTCTCTTGGAGTAATCAATGATTTCTTAAGAAGTATACAAGAAGCTTCGACACAAATTAAGCCTACTTCATAAAATTGGAATTCACAAATATGTTTAAAACATATACTCATCAAAGGAAACATTAAGAACACAAAAAACACAAATTGAAAGTGTTTGTAATTAATAAGTCTGTCAAAAGATTTATATCCAAAAATATTTTAATCTCTCAAAAGTGAAATATAAAATCCTAGTGACATATATAAAAATTATACAGATTATACTTTTTTAAAAAGACCTGAGGTAACAATAAAGATATAATTGTCCTGATTTTAGCCTTTTGTTATTTATTAGGGTATAAATATCTGTTCCAGAGTTTTAATAACTTTATAAAATAAACATAATTTCTTTCTTGGGATGGAATGCTAACCAAAACCCCTCAGTCTGTTTCAAGTGCCATACTGCACAGCATTTATGTCTCCATCTATTAACACGTTTTTAGCACTAAAAATTCATAAATCTGTTCTCATCCAAGTATTCTGTATATCACTATTGGTAAGTAAACAGTGTAATTTTTTGTGTGTGTGATACTGGAGATTGAACTCAAGGGCATTCTATCTCAGACCTACACCCCAACCTTGTTTTATTATTTTATTTTGAAAGAGTGTCAGTAAGTTTCAGAGAACTTGCTAAATTGCTGAGGCTGGCTACAAACCTGGAATCCTTCTGTCTCTGCCTCCCAAGTACTGGGATTATAGGCATGTGCTACCACATCCAGCTATGGTATAAAATTGTGAAAACCCAGTCTTGTTATTTATTATTAAGAGCCTTTAAAATGTTTATGTCACTGAATAAGTAATTTGTTTCCTAAGCATTTTTCATAAGAAAGTCCTTGCATACTTGGAAATGTATACGGAGGTTTATAACATTTATCTTAATTACAGGATTATTTATCACACTGAACTTCAGAAACTTAAAATATCATAAAGAAAACTTTCCATAAAGGAACAATTATTACATGATATATATTTATTCAATGAAAGCATAGCTGAACATCTAACATGGGTTTTACTTATAGTAATATGATTTATTGTGTGTTTCTAAACCAAAATAAAGTTATTGAAGGGATATACATAAAAATATAGTTATTTATGAGTCATGTGATGACTGATATTTCACTTTAATTCTGATTGTTAGGTGTATGTATTGTCAAAATAAGAATACAGTTAATATTGCAATTTTTCTTTAAAAAACATAGATTGTTAGATAGTAAGTATAAAACATAACTCTGGAAATTTCTGCACATAATTATTGGAAGACTGATGCATCTATTTAAGGGGATTATCTAAATAGAAGAGTATACTTATTTGAGTGTATATGTATTTTTTTATTGAATAACTTTTGTCTTTACTAATTAATAAATATAAAAGAACTTATACATTTTAATTTCAATTAACAAAAAATGCATGTTCTTTCTTCAAAGTTTATGAGACTGAAATATTGGATTTCATACTGAATAGAAAATTAGACTCCCACTCCCTCAATTTGAATAATTCTTTGAACTGTCTCAAAAAGTTTTAAATTACTTAGAAACCGACTTAACATGAAAGGACCTTTACAACTATAATGGCAGAAAATTGTAGCAGAAATAAATACAAATCACAATGCCTGATTATGGCCTGTGTAAAATCCAAAAAGGTAATCAGGATTCCCAGTACCCAATGAAGTACCATCTTAATTACTAGGAATACATTTCAACCAAAATAATGAATTGAAGACTTCTGCTTTGAAGTTTGCAATTACAAGATAAAGAGTCTAAAAGAAATAGTCTTTTTCTCCTATTTTAGTAATTCTATTTAAAAATCTCTCCTCAAGAGCCACTTTGAATTTTCTGTTCTTAGGATTTTACTTAAATTATAAGCAATGTACAAAAATATCTATTAGTATATTCATGACCTTCAAAGTATATAGCATTTAATTACTGCAGATATGTCAATTTATAAGAAAAATAATGTTTTTGAAAAGCTTGACATCCTACTTATTTTTAAAATTGTATGGCATGTATTTGAAATAAAAAACTACATATACACTCAAATAAATATACTCTTCTATTTAGATAATCACCTTAAATAGATGCATCAGTTTTCCCATAATTTCTCTTCTTAGAAAAATAATCAATATAATAGTTTCAAGAAATGTAAAAAGGAATGGCTAAGAATAAGATTTGTTCATACTGAATGAAAAAATTATACAATGTTGTACCACTATATGAGTAATAAGGCTAGATGTGTGTTTGAAAATAGAGAAATATATGCCAGTATTATTTTAGAGAGCACAGGCTGTTAAAACCACACAGCTTAGCCTACATTTAACTCTGCTTTGCTGAGACAAGATTTTCTATCTTGGAAGCAATATAGAGTCACTAGAATTGGAGATCCCATCCCACATTTGATGCTAGCTCGGGTGAATGTGTTACATTATTCATATCATGGAAAGAGAAAAATATAATTGGCATAATTTTAGTATTTCATTTTCTTTTCACCAAATTCTATCTATTATTATTTCTCTCTTTTTCTTACTGAAAATAGAATGGGAAAGGGAAGAATTTTACAGGCCTTCCCCAAACCATCTCTCCAACCTAGAGATATCTCCTGAGCTCTAAACACAGATTTCGAATTAGCCATTTCTACATTCCCTATGATGTTTCCTAGAGATTTCAAATGTAAAATATGTAAAACAGAATTAATTTCTTTTACAAGATTCTCTTAGGTTTCTACCCCATTTTATATATTTATTCTTCACTTAGTTGCCTACGCTAGCCTCGCAGGATGCAGTTACGCTCCCCCTCCCTTAACCTTCACAGTGAGTCACTAAGTCCAAGTAATTATATTGAACTCACCAATGCCTTCCATCATCATGGCTGATTCTTACCTCAGGCTTCCAGGTTTCTTCATTTCTTCAACTGGATGCTGGCTAGCACCATGTTGATTTGTCTACCAGCCTCCAGCCCCAACCATCTGCCAAAGCCTGCCCATCAACAGCTTGAAAGGTTCTATTTCTGCTGTCTACCTCCCATATCTGCACCTTTACTCACTATATGTATAGCCACTCACAGCACCACCAATAGCCCTCCCCGGGTATGCACTCCCAGGCCAGTTCCTCGGATGGGAAGGACCATGTAGCCACCTCGCCCCTCCAGTCTCTTGTCTTTGAAATCCTTGCTGAGGGCTTCATGTTACGAACACTCTTTTGATTTCAGTTATGCTTTCTGTTCTCATACATGCTTCATTCCTGAGGTTTATTTCATATGACTGTGAGATCTTCTTTACTTCTCGGTCTCCTTTCCCCAAAACAGTGAGCTGTGCCTGTCCTGAGAACAGGGCTTCTCTTATGGCTCAGTACTGAACCATTTTACCAAGTGGCATAACATTCATGGATTCAGTAAGTATTTGTGGCTTCAGTAAATATTTATAAATGACACTAAATGAATGGAATCGAAGGCATTTTATGAATTGCTGTGAATTTACAAAATTCCTACTAGTTAGAATCAGTATTGCCCCAATTTTCCATACTGCATGGTTTTTCATGTCTCAGCCTTAAGAGCTGTATATCATTGCATTCATTGTACTTGACACATCAAAGTACTCACAAGCTTGACCAGACTCAAAGAGAGAATACATAGATCCATATCCTTGATGGGATAAATGTTCAAACACTTAAGGCCATTTTAAAACTAGTCACCATCAGAGGATGCTAGTGAACTGGCTCATTATTTTGAAAATGTAAAAAGAAAAAAAGTTACTTATCCTGGCTTCCCTATAAAAGTGTAAAACTATGTGATCTAGTAGCAGGTGAAGTAAAATTTCTCCTTATAGAAGTATCCTAATTTTAAAAATTAAGGATAAAATAAGAATATCACTATTTTGCAATTTCTAATGATTACTGGATACAGACAATGACCAGTAATGACCTAATAGCATTAAAAACAAAGAGAGAACACCACACATTTTTCATCAACTTTTGAAAGAAGAAAGCATTACCTGCAAAGTGGAATTGAGTAAAAATATGTATGATAAGTCTACATGTAAATACAGGGTTGGCATCCTTTTATCCAGAATTCTTGGGGCCAGCAGTGTTTCAGACTTCACAAGTCTTGTTTTGTTTTGAATTTCTGTAATATTTGTATAGGTCTTACAAGTTCATAATCCCTAATTTGAAAACCCAAAGTGCTCTGAAATTCAAGTTTCTGAGCATCAATCAGCGCTCAAAAAGTTTCAGATTTTGCATTTTTGATTAGGGATGCTTAACCCGTACCAATTTTCAGGAAAAGGTTTCTAGAGCCAACTATCAACTTACAGAAACTGAAGAAGAGTATGCTAATTGGTACTTCAAGGATGATATCAGTGAAATTCAGATTCAAAAACTTTACTGGAGAAATGGCCTGTCATTTTTTTCTTCTTCCAATAAATAAATGGAGAAAAATATATCAGAACCTGATATATTTTTCATATATCAGACTTAAGAGTCTTACCACACAACCACAATATATAACATGCTCTGAATCCTGATTCAAACTGATCAGAAGAAAACTGAGGACATTTTCAAGACAATTGGAAATCTTGAGCACTGAGTAGTTATCTGATGATATGCAGGTACATGTTTTAGATGAGATAAAATTATTGTAGTTTTGCTTATAGAAGAAAGTCCTTCCTCATGGGTAAAATAAAATGATGTCTGAGAACTGCTTCAAAAGAAAATAAGGGAAATGGTCACATGTGGGAATAAATATAATTTTGTCCATGAGCTGATAATTATAAAAGCTGAGTGATGACAGGTAGGAGTTCATTACATTATTTCCTTCATGTTTATACAGAAATGGTCTCATTAAAATATAAATTAAAAAATAGTTTACTAACTTTCCAGTCAAAATTCCTAGGTAAATTCTGTAGTGCATTTTGAATTCCAGCTCTTGTTGACTTTTTCAGCACTATGTGGACCCTTTTCACGTTCACATTTATATCAAATATAACCACTTAAGAGTTCCTACCGGGGACTGTGAGTTTTTATAGTTGCAAATGTTTGTAAATTTCTTTTTTCCAGAATGCTGTCGCATCCTTCTCCTGATAAAACTTATTATTCCATTATATTTGCACACCACCAACCACAGTGTCAGGCTTCCTCAGTGTACTGGCGAGTGATGCACTGTGGAGATGATGTCCATGGTTTGCCACTCTAGGCCACCTCACCAGGCCTCCCCGCCCTTCCTCCTTTCCTATAAGGCCGGCCCGTTTGATGGTGTCATTGGCTCTCTTAACCTCTGGCTCCTGGTTAAGCATCTCTAGAGGAAGCCTCACCAGCAAAAGATCTGGAGAGGAACGAGATTCTACATCCGTGCTCCCTCCCTGCCTGCCAACACAGGTTGGCAACTTCCTCTAAGCAAATGCCATTCTTATCAGGTGGCCCTCCACGGTAGTTCTCATTCTGTTACAGGTGACCGTTTCTTTGCTTTTGTATCCTTCAGCTCAGGGACTCTTGTTGCTCATAAACTGAGTGCATGAAAGGGTCCTTCTGTTTCTCTAATTACTCAGTTTTCTATCTGCCTCCTCTCTCTCTTACTCAGACACCATGCAAATGTAAACAAGAGCACCAAGTCCTTTCCCCCAAAAGAAAAAAAACTATGCAAAGAACCTGAGGTGGATACAGAGTAAGACATCATAGAAAATGAAGAGTTAAAGGATAAAATGACTTAGGGGTACGGGAAAAGGAACGGAATGTCCAAGCCTGTGCTTGACTGTTGAACTATTTGAGCCCAGAAGCAAAGATGCAAGTGGGAAAGGCTGGGGAACCAGGGAGAATCTTGACTTTACAAGTCAACTAAGGATTTAGATTTTGATCCTAAGAGCAATGGAGAAGAATCTAATAGTCCCTTTGGCCTTCAAGGCTATTTCTATACAGCCAAGACGAGGAAGCTCTGCCACATGGTAGCCATTCAATAAATATTTACCAAATCCATGAGTGAAAGATTAACGAGAAAAATATAGTTTGGGTACCTTTTTTAATTTCATTATATACTAGTATGTTTTCTTGTGGCCTTTAATTCTTTCTTGCATATATCCTGATTGAACTTATTCCTATTTTCTTATTTCTGTGCCTTCTCTGCTATTAGCATGAAAAGCTTTGGCAAAGAAGAATGGTATTTGAGTGGAAACCATAAAAAGTAGGTCAATCCTAATCTTCTACACCATAACACCATTTCATTCTAGGGATGGCAGGGTGTCAAGGACATCACCGACTCAAATGACAAAGATTATTGCCATCATCGTCATCATAAATTATTCTGTTAAACTTCACTAATTTGAGTGACTGGGGAAGTTGTTTGTAATTTACAAGATGAGTGAAATGAGCCCTGTTTGGTTTATTTAGAATAAGAAGCAACTGGGCGTGGTGATGCATGCTTGTAATCCTAGTACATGGGAGGCTGAGACAGGAGGATCACTCAGGTTCGAAGCGATCCTCAGCTACTTAGTGAGGCTGTCAGCAACTTTGGTGAGACCCTGTTTCCAAATAAAATATAAAATAGGTCTGGAAGTGTAGCCTGGGAGTAGAAGGCCCCTGGGTTCCAGCCCCAGTACCAAAAAAAAGAATAAAAAGCATATCCTTCTTGCTGTCTCCTCTGGAGAGAGACAAGCCAAGTTCTAACCATAGTTTTAAAGTAGAAACTTTATTTTTATTTGCTTTACAAACAGATAGCACAGCCTGATTTATACAATATAAAATAATAAAGATAATTTTAATTGGTTCTCTCTTCATTTAAGAATAAATAAAAATGCATGGCTAAAACCTGCTTGAAAATACACATACTAAAAATTTACCTTTGAACACAAGCAAACAATCTTAAAATACAAAGTGACCTCAACACTATAGAAACTGAACATTCATTAAAGGTCACAAAAACGATGCCTTGGTATATGCAAATATTTTTGATAATGGATATGTCCTTTAATGCATAAGTAAGTAAGATGAAATTGAAGGCAAATAGCCAATTTCATTTTTACCTAAATATTTAGTCAAATCCTCAATGAGCCAAAAAATGATCAAATGCTATGGTTTTTATGTCAATGCCGGGATATTTTTGTGGCATAATGCTTTCTGATTAGCATGAAAACCTTTTATTCTGGAGAAAATTAGTCAAGAAAACTATCAAATGATACTCATTTATTTTTGAACTTCAAACAGATGTGCTTCAGTTTTTATAGTGCAAAATGACTTTGTTCATAATTTTCCCAACCAACTCTATACTGGTTAAAGATCAGAAGTTAATAAAACAGGAGCAAAATTTATCAAAATCCTGTGGAGTGGATAAATTCTAATTGTGAATTAAGTGCATTTCATTTTAGCAAAATAGTTGTTGCTTACCAAAGAGGCCATGGTGAATCCAATGACTTCAATATAGCCGTCATCATGCCTCTGAGGTTCAAAGTCATGGTGATCTCCTGGGTTCCCCCAGGGCATTGTGCCAGCACAATATCTGTGAAACACAGAGAAAAGAAGTAGTCAGTACACTCCATTCTTCTACTGATTAAAATTACAGATTAATTTGTAGTTAAGTAAATATATACATTAACCGAAACCTCACGAGGTACCCCATAATTACGTAGAGTTTTTAATTTTACAGATCACTTTTTTGCATGTGGCATTAGGGGTAGAACCTAAGGACATTCTACTTCTGAACCACATCTGCATCCCTAGTTTTTATTTTTATTTTGAAGCTTTGTGTCATGTTAAGTTGGGGAGGGTCTCACTAAGCTGCTGAGGCTGAACTTGAACCTTCAATCTTCCTGTCTTGGCTTCCTAAGTACTAGATTTACTAGCATACACCACCACACCTAGCATATGAATCACTTTTAAAGTAAGTACAAGTAAAAATATAATTTACAGATAGACCCAACACTTACTAAATCTAACAACAGTCTTTTGTTGTTGGTACACACCTTTCAAAAGAAAATGAAATGGACCTGTCATTTCCCAGATATGAACCTAAGAAAACAGGCCATAATTTTACAAGAAAAGCATCCTGTGGTATCTAGCTTTGCCTTAGTGGCGAGCTGCCATTAGAAGACGGTGCCATCTTCTAGTTCAGAGGCAGGAAGCCGGCGTCATCTTCTAATGGCGGCTCGCCACATAGCTTGTCCCTAGTGCCTTATTTATCAACATTATTCACTGTAGGGTTCATGTACATCTGTTTTCTATGATAGATTATAAACTATAGGTATTTAGAAATTTAGTCTTTGAGGAGGGCATACTCAAACCATCAGAAAAGATAAAAGGAACAGAGGTAGGTAGCATTTACCACTATATACAGAATTAAGAAGTACCCACAGAAGGAAAATGCAAGTGATAAAAGAAAGGAGTAAAGAGGGGATGGAAAATACATGAAATGAGAAAGGAAAATGGAAATAAAAGAACTTGGGATAGTGGAAGAAAGAGAGTACAAAAGGGAGGAGGGGGAGGAGCAGGAAAATAAAAGAAGAAGGAAAAGGAGAAGGAGAAGAAGAGGGAGGAGGAGGAGGAGGAGGAGGAGGAGGAGGAGGAGGAGGAGGACAAAGAGGAGAAGGAAGAGGAGAAGGAGGAGGAGGAGGAGAAGGAGGAGGAGGAGGAGGAGGAAGAGGAGGAGGAGGAGGAGGAGGAGAAGAAGAAGAAGAAGGAGGAGGAGGAGGAGGAGGAGGAGGAGGAGGAGGAGGAGGAGGAGGAGGAGGAGAAGGACAAAGAAGAGGAGGAGGAGGAGGAGGAGGAGGAGGAGGAGGAGAAGGACAAAGAAGAGGAGGAGGAGGAGGAGGAGGAGGAGGAGGAGGAGCAGGAGGACAGTATATTAACAGCCAGTGTTTTTTTTAGCTGTCTAATGAGGTAGGCTGAAGATACCTCTGAAATAAAATTGTAACTGACTATACTGAACACTGCCAAGAATAATCAGGAGACTATGATACGTTTTTCTAGACACAAATTTACATAGCAGTCTCATTTTAATTAAATTCAGTGCAAGTAGAACTTATTTGCAGTTTTGCCTGAATTGCTTCATGGGCAAGAAACAAAAGGTTATAGATCTGTCTCTTACAAAATCTTGGCTTGGGAGCCAAGCATCTAATTCTTTTCCACTGAGGTAATGTGCTTATTTTGAGACAAGTTAATCTGAAATATTCTTTTCTCCTGAGGTATATAATAGTACCAAAGAGAGTTGATATCCTGGCGAGGAAATGCTTCTTTAAGTGATTCTATTTTTCAAAGCAATCTTCTGGCAATGAAATCCATACTGGAATCAGGCTGGATGGTTTCCTAACGGCTTTTGGGAAATGGAGAACAGGCATTTATTTGTGTGTATCATTACTGGAGATGGTGGAGTTGGGCGAGAGGGCAGTAATTGAGAATTAAATGAAAACATTCCAATGGAGAGAGGTGCCTGGGTATCTTAAGGATGGATGAGTCTAGACCATAAATACCATGTCACACACAAAGCCACCTACCACAGAAGACACTAAGTACACCAATTAGGAGAGCAAAAATCAGACCTGGATGCCTTTGATAAGTTATTAAGATGACGGAATTTCCCTGGTTACAGCTGAAATACCTGTTATGAAAATAGGTTACCTCAGGTTGGAGATCATATCAAGTCATGAAAAAGAACACGAACAGAGCTTACCTGGGTATATTTAAAAATACTATACACTGGAACTTCAGTTCCTGGATCTTTGGGGTGAGATCTGTTCCATCACACTGCAACAGTCATAGCAGAAAAAGCAAGGGTTTGAAGTAATCACAAATCTCAGACACTTATCAAGAATAACTGGATTGACAATAATATGAATCATGTCTTCCTTCTTACCCTTGCTCATGACTCTGCTGAGGTCAATGCCATTACTATGAATGAAAATTCAGACTGACCGGAGCTTAAATAGATCTCGAGTTCAGAACTGGGTTTTGTGTTCATTTAATACATAAACAAACCTGCCATTTGACCAAAGCAACTTTCTCTTCTCACAATCAAAAGGAACTCTGCCATTCTTAATTTTGATTAAAATTAGACTTCACATATCTTATTAACATTAAAAGACTTATGAACACTTAAAGTAATGAGAAGAATGAAGTTTCAAGTGAAAGCAATAATAATGACCACCACAATCATCTCATTAAAACAACTTGTGGACATAATTATTTGTTTTCTTTGCCTTTGGGGAAATAATTTTTAATTATTTTATTTTATTGTGGTACAGGGAATTGAACCCAGGGGAATTTCACCTCCAAACTATACTTTTTACTTTTTGTTTTGAAACAGGGTCTCCCTAGATTGTTGAGAGTGTCCCTAAATTTCTGAGGCTGGTCTGGAACCTGCAATCCTCTGGTCTCAGCCACCCAAGTACTGGGATTACAAGCATGTGCCACCACACCCAGTGAACAGTTTTTAAATGTTAAATAGAGTGTTTGGGTAAGTTTTAAATGCATATTTACTACAAGTTTTATTTTTTAATTAGTATCATCTTGGCCAGGTTATTTTATTTTTGCCATGGGGTGAAGTCAGTGTTGTGGATATAAATGTTAATAACTCTCATCTAAATGGAAAATGTGTATATGGATAAGAAACCAAGAAAGTGCCAAAGAGTAGCAAGTTATTTATTCTTAAAAAATTAATCTCTTACAGAATTGGTCTGTACTTCGGAGATTAAACTGCTTTACTGGACTTTAGAAATGATCTCAAGGGCCCCTGGCCATCATGGCCTGAGTATCTCTGTCCACTGCTTCTTGATAAGGGAACAATTGTTCCAATGGCCACATCCTCTGACTAATCAAAGAGCCTTCCATCTCCTTTTCCCATTTCCCACTGAGGACAAAAGTCCAAAGGGGAAGATTCCATCCAGCAAGACTACAGACTTTTCTACTGCAAAGCACAAAGCTGGCTTCTGGAATTATTGCCTTATCACCTTCTATTCTGGAAAAAGGAGTAAAGCCTCCTCAAACACCCCGCAAATTTTAAAAGATTTTTTGGGGTAGAGTTTCAACCTGAGTAATGATGTTTTTGCTAACAGTCAAAGTTGCTTCTAAACACCTGCAATTCTTTTCCTGGTTAATCTTAATACTGACTGATTTTCATGAGCATCCTCAAAAAATGCTTCAAAAAATCTTACAGACATAATAAGCTATCTTCGAATGTAATTTATATAGGAATCAAGTTCTAGACGGTGATTGAAGGTGTTTTCAGAGCACTCTCAACTAATAAGCAAACATAAAGCCTTCAAATTTACTTAAATACTTGAAATGAGTTTGTAGATGAATTTGCCAATGAAGAAAACACACACATATTTTAAATGATCAATGTTCAGGATGGCAAATAACTGAAATTTCCAAAAAGTAAGATGTGACACATTAGGAGCATGTAAAGAAGTGTCGTTGTGTTACAGAAAAATACTAGAATAAATGTTATTGCATTTAGAACAAATTTCAATTTTTAAATTTTCTATTCCTTCCTCTGAGGAAACATGCTAGTTATTCTAGGAGCTCATCAAATTATATAACAATGTGCACCTTACAATCTATGGTGTTTTAGAAAATTTTAACATATTATAAACTGTAAAATTATTTAAAACAATTTTCAAAGTTTTTTACTATTTCAAATAAATGCAAGAGAAAACATTTGCAAACAAGATAGTACCTATGTACAATCTCATGCTCATATATTGATAAACCAAATAACAACAAAAACAAAGCATGAAAAATAAAGGAAGTAGTGCTAGATAAAGGTTTTCATTATTATTTTTGTGTTTTCTTGGTCTTTTGCATCCATACACACATTTTACATATATTTGTATATACAAGGTCTTATACCTAGGAAAGATGGAGCTAAAACTGAATCCCAAATATTAGCACTTTAACGTTCTTTCTTCTTTCTAAAAGAAGATGTGATTACATAAATATCCACTTGGAATATCACATGTATTGGCTGGTATCAAATGTTTCCTACTGATTTGCTGCCATTTGGCCTCTCTGCAAGCTCTTTTTAATCCCTGCTATATAACCTCCCATATGTGGAGCATTTATCATCAAGAGGACTGCCAGATATGAGGAAGAAACTCTCCAGTGGAGAAGAAATATGCAGAGATTAATTTCAATCTGCTGACTCAAACAGTTGACTGACATTCAAGGTGGCCACTACCCAGGCTCTCCTTGCTCCCTTGGCAGGCATGGTTGATGTTTATTTAAATACAAAAATACTGGAAGGGACAGGAATGTTCATTTCTGGCCGGGTTGCAGGCAGCTGCAGAAAAAGGAAGTTTGGCAAAATGCTGCTGCTACTTAAATTTAATAACCACAATTTTATCAAGATGAATATCTTCATAGTTGAATGGACTGTGTGTTGTTATTGTCCTAGGTTTGAGAAGGTAATATCTTATTTTCAAGAGTCCTCATCCCTGATAGCTACTTGCTTTTCACTGTATCACAGGAGAACTGAAACACATGAAAGGAATGCTGAGTTTTATTATTTGCAGTGATAAAGGCCTTTGCCTCTGTTTCAATTGATTTGGAAAATTTGTGTCTTGTATGTGCTTTATGGGTGACTACAAGTCTTCGTTTGAATTTTTGCATTCTGTACTATTTTCAACTTCCAAATTAGCTTAAGATCATAATTTTTATTTCCCTGTGTATGTATGTGTGTGTGAGTGTGTGTGTGAGAGAGAGATTCTTTACCTATGCCATTATAGATCCAGCCTTGCTATGTCTCCATACCTTATGCCTCTCTATATTTTCCCTTTCCATGTTTTTCAAATTTATTTATACAACTATGTAAGACAAAGTCATGTATATTCATTCATTTAATTTGGTTTCTACAATATACATTTTGTCTTTCTTAACTAATTTTATGGTGTTTACGGATATATCACCTAAAGAAAAATAAATTTTTCTCTCCTTTGCCTCCAAGTACCCTATGTCCAAAACCTAAGGCAGAGACTTAGGAAGAAATGGAATTAAAAACTCCATTCAGCAGTGAGGAATTTCGAGCTGGCTGGAGAACGAGTTGCCATGAAACAATGAGGCCAATGTGTTGTTCTAAAATGGCAGCCCTCAGGAAGTCATCTGTTCAGTAGGCATCTGTTTGTACTTTGAGTCAATGAGCATCTTTTCTTTGATGAAGATCATCCTGATCTCATCACCATCAGAGTTAGCATTTCTCCCTTTATCCCACTGCCATTTTGTAGACACGGTTGAATAACATCTATCATTTTGCTCTGCAGATATTTATGTGTTCTTCATGACTAGACTGTATCTTCAGGAAGGCGATTAGTATTTCTATTTGTCTTTACGCCCAACACATAATAAGTATTCATAAATGTTGCTTGATGAACTGCACTAAATGATTTCTAAACCATAGCTATCCAGTGATTAATCTACATATAAAACGGTATTTGGAAGTTTTTTGTGATGCTCATATTCGCATGCAAATAAAATGAACTGACATGTTCAATACTTACAACAACTTTAACATGTTTGGATAGATCTCTAGAACTTCTCTGTAGGAAATCAGAAAAGGCTGCCTACACCAATAAGAAATGAAGAAAAAGAAATTCTTAATAATATGGTTTTGCCAGAATCTTGCTATCATATTAAGAAATAGTCTTTGTTTGAATTTTTGCATTCTACACTATTTTCTACTTCCTCATTAGCTTAAGATCATAATTTTTCCAATGACTTTCCAATGACTACCAGTTATCCAAAAATATAAAACACATTCTCCTTTTGCTGAATCCAAAGTAAAATGGAGCAATGAGAAACAAGTTAAAATCTTTCTTTGTTCTCAAACTATAATCTACAACAAAATTTAAGATTACACAAACAGGGCAAAAAAGTAGGCAATTCCAAGGGTCAGTGTGAAAATTAACTGTCCCTCCTGGAGGCTCTACTTGTCTGTATGATGCTAAAATATTATTTAACTTGCAACTGAGAACGTCTTGCTTCACCCCCATTAATTTTGACTTTGTTCTCTCCAGTGGGATCAGTTTAACATGTACTTTATCAATATTTTGAATATTTTCCCTTCCATCTCTATTCACCCCCAGTGATTTTTCTGAGGAGTAAGGCCCCTCTAATCTCATATGCTTCCATAAAGAAAAATTATGTTCTGCCAATTTCCTAGCCAAATATCAAACATATATACCATGGTAAAAAAATATCATACTAATCTAAGAATATCTGTACATTTTTAGTCCACACATTTACCCATTCCCTACACTGGCTTCAGTGTTTGTGTTTCACACGACTCCTGGAGTATCATCCATGCTTGCACAACATGGAAATCTGGAGCTTGAAAATTTAAAGATGATGAATAGCAACCCCCTTTCTGACAACTAATTTAGAATACATATTCTTACTATCATTCTTAAATGAAGTTATTAAACAATAGCTAGACAGATATACTGTCTGGGATAAGTGTTATTATTTTAATGTAGTTAGCATCTTTATTCGTGAATTGGTATTAAATAATATATAATAATCATACAATAAAATACATACTTACCCCTGCATAGAACATTTTATTTCGAAAACGACTATTGAATTTCTCTGGGTTTGCCTCTGTGAAAGATGAGAGGTAGTTTTGTTAGAGGAACCTCATTAAAGAGCAGCATGTTTACTTGCCCTCCCAGAGCCAATGAGTTCAACATCTTTGTGATCATCTTCCCCCAAGTCCAGGCCAGTTGCTACCGTGGCTCAGTGCTACAGCATTGGAGTTAACTTGAAGCTTGTTAGAAATGCAAATCATAAGTCCTTCCTAGGCCTACTGAATAGAATATCTGGATATAGAGTCTAGGAATGGCAGTTTAACAAGCTGTTTCAGTGATTCTCATGAACATTCAAGGTGGAGACCTTCTGGACTTTGTTAAAATGGAGAGCTAGCAGGGATTTGGTGAAGAGATTATAGGAAGAGGAGGCAGGAGATAGAAGGTTGGTTGTTTTCATTGCCTTCTATGGGGCATGGCTTCCCTAAACTATGTATGCAGCTTCCAAATGTAATTAAACACAGGGAATTGAGATTTAAAAATTAATGCAAAATCTGCCTTCACATTTCTCAAAAAAACTTCCAATGACCATCTGGTCTCTTGCTTGTGACAAGCCTTGGAAAATCATTTGTTTTAATGGAGGATACAGACACACATGCACACACACATATACCCAGATGGCCTGCTGAATGGATCAGCCCTGCTTGAAAAAATGATTTAATTTTTGTGTTGGCTGTCATATGATCTATAAGTGAAAGGCCCCCCCGAAATGAAACAAAACTCTATATCAGATAGTTCTCATGTGAATTCAAGAAATTATCAAAAATCTATAAATAAAATATTTCCTTAAATGTTTCTACCAAAAAAAATTCTAAGAAAATTCCAAAAGAAACTACTGTCTACATGTAGCCCTCTGCTATTTTATCCTATATGCTCTTCAATTTCTTCTTAGTCAGTTTTCGTCACAGTCTTTTCTTGCCAGAAAGACAAATGACCAGCTAATACTCTCTATGTTTTAAACCCTATTTGTGAATGATAACCCCTAAAATTGTCTTAATGAAAAATAGCAAAAGTAAATAAATAAAATTTGGCTGGGGGCATAGCTCATGGATAGAATGCCCTTGAGTTCAATCCTCAGTACCACAAAAAAAATAAATAAATAAATAAAGAAGAGTAGCAGAGTTCACCCATTATAGCTGAATAAAATAAATGAGACCTCAAGAAATAATCCTGGACAAATTTATTATTTGACTTTCATTAATATTAGTTCATAGTAGGAGCACATGAGTCAAGGATCACAAACTTTAAAATAAGAAAAAGAGTATTCTTGTAGCTTGGTTCTTGGAGCTATTTTTATCTATGGTTTCTGTATTGCAAAGCTTTCCTAAACTGTTTTATCCAACTAAATACTCTAAGCCAAGAAAAGATATGTTAATTAATAGAGAAGAAGAACAAGGAGGAGGAAGAGGAGGAGGAAGATGAGGAGAAGGAGGAAAAGGAAGAGGAGGTAGAGATCATATTAACTGTTCTCCCTCCTCATCTTCCATTCTTTCATGGAAGTGGACCACTTGCATGGTTTAGGTCTTCTTCAGAGTAATGGCTGCTGGATGGCATGTTCTTTTTGACTTTTTCAAATTAGCTTTGTCTGAGTTCCATTTTCATTTTCAGTTGCATCGACTCTCTTATTTTATGAAATCAGAGGCATATGAGAATTGTTTTTTCTATGCTATTTATCATAAGTTCATAGGCCCTAATTCTTAAAAA
Source organism: Muscardinus avellanarius (assembly GCF_963383645.1). NCBI lineage: Eukaryota > Metazoa > Chordata > Mammalia > Rodentia > Gliridae > Muscardinus > Muscardinus avellanarius. Next base: position 96,954,231 of record NC_137795.1, read on the forward strand.
AATGAGATCCAGCTATCAAGCAAGCTCTGAGAAATGAAAGATTTGTCAGCCACAACTTTGTGCCAGCCAAAACTCTGGCATAGGACTTTTCCATAGCATTGATGCCCAGACAGCTATTTAGTGAATCATATATCAACTATTAAAATTTATATGTTTTATAATTTATGGTTTGGAATATATTTGCATTTTCATGAGATTTTCCTATGAGCCAGCCCTGAAAAACTGAAAAATCTATTTTAAAAATATAGGTTTTATTTTCCATCAAAAGATAGACTACTTCCTATAAGATGCAACAAAAATAGAATAAAATTAAGAAATAGACTGTGTTTGGGGTAATTCCACTCACACATTTGATGAAAAATGTTAACTCTTTATTTAGCTAGAAAAAATTCAATGAAATAATTAAAATTTACAGAATGGAAATCTATCAAGCATCTATCATTTAGAGACATCAGAAAGACATAAAGATTGTGTTAATCCAAAGATTGAGCTATTAGTTAGATTTGATATTATACTATTGACTCTCAGATTGAACTGGCCTTGACAATTGGATCTTTTTCTTATTTTTGCATCTATTCTATTTCAAGCAAATATCAGGCATAGGAAAAGAGCCCAGCTGGCACTAAGAGAGATATTTTATCTTAATGCTACAGTTTCACTTCCTGTAAAAGCCAGCATAGGAAAGTAAAGGCTAGCCTGCAAATAGTAACACTCAGACATTCCTCACTGGCTCTTAAAAGGAAGGGGTTGGATGGTATCTTATGTCCGTGTACCTGTAGAAACGCTGATGTGCCTTCAAGGAAGACCAAGAATGTGGACTCCACTGAATCAGGAAAGGGAGGAGCGATAAAGAATCAGGGAAGGGTCAACAACAAACTGCAAGGGCTCTCATGGCTTCAGGAATGGGTGTCTGCTAGTTGGCATGAGGTTGACATAAAAGGTCACCCTCAAGAAAGACTAGTAATACCCTAAGTCTCCCAAGACTGCGGTGGTGAGAGAGTGGAGGCCATTCACTGGTTTTGTCTATGTCATTATTCTATTAGTAATATGACTTGACACTGATGATCATTTTATCGATTTTCTGTTCCTGACAGTAACAGATCACTACAAAATTGATTACTTAAAACAACATCCACTAATTTTCTTACAGTTCTCCAGGTCAAAATCCTTGACTGGGCTCTCCTAGGGTTTCTCCTCAGGGTGTTGACCCAAATCAAGGTTTCATACTGCTGGACATTTTTGAGAGTTTGTGGGAAAGAGTCACTTCCAAACTGATCCAGTTATGGAAGAATCCATCTCTTTGAGGTTGGAAGACTGAAGATTTTTGTTGTTGTTTTTTGTTTTTTTGATGGATGTTGGCCAGGGTTCATTCTCACTTCCAGAGGCCATCGTGCATTCCTTAGCTCCCGACCCCTCCATTACCAAAGCCAGCTAGGCTACATCAAGTCCTCACACTTTGAATCACTTTGCTTCCCCTTTCTGCCTTGCAGTTCTGCCTTAAGGACTCATATTATTACACTGGGTCTATGCAGATAATCCAGGATATTCATCCTATCTTAAAGTCACCTGATGCATTAACTGTAATCACATCTACAAAGTCCTTCTGCCATGTAAGGTAACATAGCCACAGTCATAACCCCAGATGATTATCACGAAGGCCAAAATTCTACCTGCCATTATCCATCCTCTGGATCTCATGCTTTACATCCCTCCTATAAGCAAAATATTTTCAATCCCTCCAAGATCTCCAAAGGCCTCATCTGATTATAGCATCACCTCAAATATAAAAACTTCATTGAATAATCAATAGCTCAAACTTCTCAAATCTTACTATCTAAATCATTTAAATCATTTGATTCTGAATGTATCCATTTATAATGGTGATGGAGCTCTGGATGCAATCCATTCAACTGATTAAACATGTTAACCTCATCCACATATACAGCACAATAAGTACCATGATATATGGCATCAGAATGGTGATCCTAAAAGCCTATATTTGTCTGTGATTGGTATTGCAGACTTAGCTTTAAGTTACTTTCAAATATTTATTTCAATCTGCTTGTCACCCTCTAGGTCTTGAGAGGGTCTGATAAGTGCACGTTATCATATTGACAGGTTTATTCATTTTCTCTTTGTTAGCTCTTCCCTCCTTCTCTCCTTGTTGGTCCTTGTTAATGACTCTCATAGTTTTCTTTGAGCCAGTATTTTATAGCCTTCTTGACAAATACGTCTACGATAAAAGAAGGAAATACAAGATGTTTGAGTCACACAGCTTTCAGAGTACTATCTGCTTACAAAGGTTTATGATATTAGGTGCATAAATATGCACACTGTAGTTGTATTACACACATATATTATTTCTAAATATCTAGCCACCAAAAACATATATGTACATATATATCTCTATCTATCTATCTATCCAATGACCACAAATGTTGCAAAGAGAAAAATGTTCAGATGCTTTTTTCTCTGTAAAGATTGCAGACAGCCACTCCTTCCCTTTGCCCTTTATTATCCCCCTAGGGAAAAAAGTAGGTAAAGAATTCAGAGAATTATTAGTGTGCAATTCTGCCAGGAGAGATCTCCACCCAACAAGTTCCTCAAGAGTCCAAATAATCAAGCTCATAAAATTACTCATGGAACACATACTAGCTTACCTTCTCGGATATTTTGTATTTTATTAATTAGTGTATAATTTTAAAACCAATATTTTAGTATTCCAAACACGTGGACAAGTGAATCCTATGGACCAAAATTTATATCTGAAATTTCTCAGGTAATGAGCACACTGCTCCCTGGAATAACACATATAAATGGAATCACAAAACCATGCCTCATGTCAGCATGATAAAATCATTCTTTAGATCTGCTTATGGAATTTCAGTATTACACTTAAAAAAAAAACAAGTATATGGAACAAAAGATAAGTTTTTCTGGGTTCTTCCTTTTCAAGTCAAAAGTCCAAATAACACCAAAAAATAGATTTTAAAAAGTCAGCCTATATTTGTGTTTGTATTATTTGTATTTCTGAAACTATGGAACTGTAAAATATATAACATAAATTATGCATTACATGAATAATAATAAAAATGAACCCTTGTGTTCTTAGAGTTTATTAAAGAAATATAAAATTCACAAAGCTTCTACCATCCAATATAATTCACTGTTTTAGAATATATGTATAGGGGACTGATTAAAAATGCTATATGCATATGTTCCAACTTTCTTCAACTAATCTTAGCCCAAATTGCCTTTGATGAGAAAACTTTTACTGAAAGAGAAAACAAGCCCACACCTAAGTGTTGAGTAGAAAAAGGGCAGTGAACACAAACACACACACCACACGATAAAATGCACCTCCCAATTTCAGAACTGGGTTATTACTCACATTATCTGCATGAACCTTTTTGCCAACTCTATGCTGACAAGCAAGGCTCCCTAACTGATGGTTCAGACTGGAGTTTTTCATTTGCAACTGTTTAAAATATGCAAGCATGCAAACATAAATTCAGGGTGCATATCCTTATCAAACTCCTCCTTGATCCTGTTTTCAAAATTTAGACCAAAATCCAGGTCAAATCCAGTTCACCAGAGACACATTATGAAAACATTTGCAAACAGAAGTGGAACAATGCTTGAATATCAACATGAAACCTGAACCACAAAATAATTCACGCATCTTGCATAGTCTCTCCTTGGATACTTACTCAGTTTTAAGACTGGTTATTGACAACAAAATGACTCCATAATCTAAGCTTACAACAACATTGCCATCTTCGATCCAAATTGTGCATATTTAGGGCAAGACTATATCAGTTTGCAAGAAAATGAATGACTCTAGAGAACATAATGCTAAGTAAGTTAGCGTCACAGACTTCTTATAGCTAAGAAGGGATATATATATATATATATATATATATATATATTTCATATGTGGAAGTTAGGGGGAGAAATCAGGATTCAAGATGGTTTCCAGATAAAGGAGGAGAAACCCCAGTGGAGTGATGCAGGTATCTAGGAGAAGGTGAATTAATGGAGGAAACACTTCCATTGATGCTATGTAGATATACAGAATTGTCAACACCAATCTTATTATACGATGCACAGGGAAGAGGAGGGAGCAGGGAGGGAGCTGGGAGTAAGTTCACAAAGTGCTGTGCACATGTATGTTCTTATCAAACTGAACTTCATTATGATGTGAGATTACAATGTACCAGTAAGAGTATATATTAATAAAAAATTTTCCGTTTCTTCAGCATCATCTCTCCTTAGGAACAAACTTTTTTTTTTTTTACCAACATCATCATCTTTCTTCTAACACCACAGCAAAATCTCTCATTGTGTATTATTAGTTGTTCATTTTACACATCCAGTGACAAGGTCATGTGTCCCTCTGTATTTTTCTTTCCTGTATGAAATGCTCTTACTCACCTTACTTCTTGGCTATATTATATTCTTTCCTTTATCTCCCAACCATATCAACCCATACGCTTTCTGGAAACTGGACCCAGACTCTTTTTTTCTCTTCCATCGGTCCTTAGGAACTCCTGTACTACCTCTACAACTAATTGAGCCTTTTCCTTTTTTTTTTTTTTTATTTCTTAAAGTAGTGAGGATGAAAGCCAGGGGAATTCTACCTCCGAGCTAAACCCCTAGCGCCTATTTTTTATTCTTTATTTTGAAAAAAAAGGTCTCACTAGGTTGCAGAGGGCCTCACTCAGCAGCTGAGGCTGGCCATGAACCATGACCCTTCGGTCTCAGCCTCCCAAGTACTGAGATTTCAAGGGTTTGCCACCACGCCTGGCTTTGCCTTTTTAATATAGCAGCTTCTACTGTCACTTAGCTTTTCAACAATGGGGCCTACCCACCAGTTAAACATTCTATTACTGCAACAAACACTTAGTGAGAAATCTGCTGAGCTATCGCCGGGCATGGTGGCGCATGCTTGTAATCCCCGCGCTTGAGAGGCAGAGACAGGAGGATAGTGCAGGTTCGAAGCCAGCCACGCTGGCTTAGGAGACCCTGTTTCTAAATAAAAATAAAAATAGGTCTGGGAGGGTAGCCCGGAGGTAGACGGGCTTCCAGGAATGCCAGTACCACACACACACACACACACACACACACACACACACACACACACACAAATCTGCCGAGTTATAAACTAGAAATATGAAAATAAATAAGATGTGGTCTTTGGGCAAACTGGGATTTTAGAATGGGAGTGCAGGGTTTAGACATGAAAAGCAAAACATCATTTTTATATACTATTAATTATATCTAAATATAAAGCAGTGTTGTGTTGATTAGGAAAGTTTTCTAGAGGGAGGTTCACTTAAATCTTGAGTATTGAGTAGGCATCACATAAAAGTTGAAGATGGAAAAGAAAGTTTCAGACAGAGAACTGCACATGGTTAGAGATTCTCAAGGGCTTGCTGCTTGAGACAAGAGATTTTCAGGGAGTCCCTTACAGAGACAACAGTGGTGAAATTTAGCAAACCATTGCAAGTAATGCTTTTTAACAAAATCTGTCACTTTTCTACGATATGAATCATAAAATATTCATAATCCTTTGGAACATATCGAGCTGTATGTTTCTGTGTATTCAATGAAAATAGTAAATGCTAAATCAAATTTAAATACTGCTTGCTGTAGAGCCATAATTGCATTTCCTTGGCCTTGTGACATAAGATTCTACTTCTCTGAATAATAATTTCAATGAGGCAGTAAAATGCAAGAATCCAATCTCAGACTAAAATTTTGATGTGTTTTTAATGTCCATGCCAAAAAGTGACAATTTCATTCATAGAGCTGGCAAAGCAAGACCTAACTTTGTCACTGATGACCATAATTATTGTTAACATCTCTAAACCTTAATAGATTGGAATATTGTCAATGCGTTCCCTCAAATATTGTAATAATTCATGAAAGTACTGGGCAATATTCCCAGTGACCACTGAATAACCAACCCTACTACATCTACAAATTCTGTTCCAAATTATTGAACTTGTTGATACTTAAGTAGAAAAAGCTCAAACATGAAAAAGTTTGGCCACTTTGAGAAGATAAGCATCTCTGTTTCCAACCAAGTAAAGACACTGTCTTTTTAATCTAATATAGAAACCCAAATTGCCCAATGTTTGTCTTCTCCATATACAAACTTTAAAAAAATGTTGAGACTGTCCTCAGTAACTGCTTGATTTTCTACTGGTATTTCTAAAAGCATCTGCATGTTAACGACACTAATAAACTATTTAAAAATGAATGTTATTGTAATTCACCCCTTCTAAAAGTAATACAATAAAAGTATTTATGCTAAGAACTGTCCATTCGATGGGCTACTTTCATATCTAGACCAAACATTCTTCCTCCAGTTACAGGAATAATTTTTTATTTTATTTACTTATTTAGTTAGTTATTTAGTTATTTTTGGTGGTACTGGGGTTCCTGGAAACCCTTATACCTCCAGGCGACACTCCCAGACCTATTTTATATTTTTATTTGGAAACAGGGTCTCTTAAGCCAGCGCGGCTGGCTTCGAACCAGTGCGATCCTCCTGTCTCCGCCTCCTAAGCGCGGGGATTACTAGCGTGTGCCACCATGCTCGGCTACAGAAAGAATTTTTTACATTCTACCTTCATGTAAATTCTATTTATTTTACATGACAACATAGATGGATCGGCATAATCTCTAATATAAAATACTGTATTTTCTTGAAAAAATACGTAAGAGGTTATCTCATCCAAGCTCATTTATTTTGACAATGGTTCTCATGAGACTTTGAGTCATCCTCCAGGTATTTTAGAGCAAATTATATGAGTTTTGTAATGAAGGCTCAAATTGTGAATGATGATGTCTTGAAAACTGTTTAAAGTCTCAACTATAAGTGGTTTTGATTTGAGAAGAGCCACATACTACCATCCAACAAAAATGAGTTATCCTCACCCCAGCTTAAAATGTGGCCTTATTATTCTTTTCTTCTGAACCTTAGCTTAAGCTTTCTAAGTTACCACATAAAAATGTGGGAGAAATCCAAGTGAAAACAAATCCGTTTTAAAAAATAGCTTGGAGTAAGCAGTAACTAGGAGGAAAGGGCAACAGGAAGAGGTCGAGTTATAGAAAGGGCCCTATAGCGAAGCAATTAAGGTGACCAATCAGAGGGTATGGAATAGGGGAGGATGGAGCCTCTTTAAAGCACAGGAGGTACATAAACAAATGTATCGAAGTTAATCACCAAACAAGCATGGGATCGAGGGATTGGGAGGGAATGGGATGGGGGCTGGATGAGGGCTAATTGGATGATATGTGCTTGTATATCCTCTCAAGTCTTGTATTCCAATGTGATATATGATTACAATGCACCAATAAAAATAAATTAAAAATAGCTTGGAGTTATTACACTTCTCATGAACAAATAATTCTTTACATTTAAAAGAAAAAGAATATATGATTAGATACTGAGATGTCTAACATCTAGGAGTATCAACAAAATTTCGTTCCACTAGCTTATGGACATTTATTTTTTGCCATCTCTATCTCATCTTCAAAAATACCGTGTCCATTATTCCCAATCAACAAAATTCTTCCTTATCAGCTCCTCCCGGCTGGTTTTTCTCAAAGGCTAGGGTTTATGTGCAAGGAAAATGCTTGCAATTCTATTTCATACCAAATTAAAACATTTATACTAATCCTTGGTAATAAACTATTCTAAGATTAATGCTTGGCCTTCCTTAGTCAATGTATTACAATCACAAGCATATAAAATTATATGTATATAATTGTTGTGTATACATACACAACATCTGCATACCCTTCATTAAAATTAAATAGCCCCATAGCTTAAAATAAGAAGAAAAACTCACTTTCTCCCACAATTCTCTTTTATACCCAGTCTTTCCACCTTAATGTCACTTCCTTATCTCCTCTCACTTTCATGCATAGAAATTTCATCATAGTACAAGGAATTATATCATCAGAATAATTTTCAGAATAGCTAGACTAAATATAAGACTCACTTGAATGAGCTTATTATGGACCACTTCATTATTTAGACCTATTCTGGCAAATCCGTGTATTAGTGGAAATTGTTTTACTTAATAATATAGCTAAGGAATGTGGAGAATTTATTAAGAAATATCAATCAAGTCTTTTAAAGAATATGAGAGGAAAAAGGAAGGCAAAGAAATGTGAAATAAAATCTCCCATATACTTCTCCAATTAAGTCTTTGTAAATGAGAACAACGGGTTATAGATGTGGCCTTATTGTAAATCTCTCTGAATACTTCATCTCTGAATCTTGTCTACGGCAGGGATGTTGGAGGGAGGAGGTGTTGCCGACTTGGAATAGTTGATGTTCTTATATCAATCATCTTTTCTATCTATTATTTTCCAGATAATCTAAGAAGACTAAACTGTGGTTTTTCTCTCATTCAGTATTACTCTTGTTTAGTTCACAATCTGACCTCTAAAGAGACTATTCCGTTTAACTGCTGATTCTTTGATGGTATCATTTGTTTCTTAGTGTTGCTTTTTAGCTCTTTATATACTGTAGATATTAGTCCTCTATCAGGGGAGTAGCTGGCAAAGATTTTCTTTCATTCTGTTAGCTCTTTCTTCAGACTAAGTGCTACCACAGCAATAGATAACAAGCACTGATTGTTTCCTTTGCTGTGCAGCTTTTTAATTTGATGGTATCACATTTATTGACTCTCAATTTTATTTCCTGAGCTTTGTGAGTATTATTTAGAAAATCTCTACCAGTTCCTATATGTCGGAGAGTTGGCCCTGTGTTTTCATCTAGTACTTGCAAAATTTCTTATCTAATCTTTCATGAGTTGACTTTTGGGAAGGTCAAAAGATAGGGGTCTAATTTCATTTTTCTATAAATGGATAGACAATTTCCCCAAGACTGTTGAAAAGACAGTCTTTTCTCCAACACATATTTTTAGCACCTTTGTAAAAAATGAACTGGCTGTAAGTGTGAGAATTTGACTCTGTGTCTTCTATTACATTGGTCTATATGTCTGTTTTTGTGCCAACACCATGCTGGTTTTGTTACTATACATCTGTAATCTAATTTGAAATCAAATATTGTAATGCCTCTAAAATGGTTCTTATTGCTCCAAATTGCTTTAGCTATTCTGTGTCTTTTGTTCTTCCATATAAAATTTAGTATTGTTTTTTCTAGCTGTGTCATGAATGACACTGGTATACATTGATGGGCCTCATAAAACGAGAAAGGCCAAAGATTACAACATTGCTGAATTAAGAAACTGTCTATATTTGTATTTCAGTCATAGTTCGTATTCTAACAGTCTGAATCCTGTAGCCCTATACTGGACTTCTAGTGCATGAAAGTATTGTCAGAATTTTCTCTGCCTTATTACCAGAATCTGAAGTTTGGGGTTCTAGCCTGTAATACTCTATATTTCAAATTTTAAGACTTAAAATGTCTTGAGCTCTGCAAAACTGGGAGGAAAAGAAGCAGAATACCTCCTCATTTATAATTTTCACCCTCTAAGTTTCTCAACAACCTACAATGCTACCTACATCATAGCATTACTTTAATCATATATAAGTGGAGTGAGAAGGAACTAGATTCCAAAATACCTACAGATAACAGGCATAGATGCATAGTTATATGAATAAGAAAATATTGTGAGAGAGATAAAGAGATCGATATAGATCAAGAGACTGAAGGAGGCCACCAAGCACCAGTCAAAATTCTAATATTTCTCAGTTGTATTCAAATTAAGATAAAATATGTTCCACTTTATTATTTCATCTTCTCTTTCAACCACCCCCCTTTTTATTGAGCCTCCCAGTCTTTATCCCATCTCTTTGAGCCCTTGAAATTGCCACTCAGCCTCAATTGCCTCTGTTTTTGCCAGTGGGGTCCACAGCATCATCCTTCCTAAGTCAACTGCCATTACATCCTTATACTTTGTGAAGCTATGGGTATTCAAATGACTCTAGTGAGAATCTCGAAGTAGTTCACCCACCTCAAAATTTCCAAGCTTAAAGATTAACCTGAGCCAGGCATGGTATTCTGTGTCTCTAATCCCAGTACTTAGGAGGTTGAGATAAGAGGATCGCAGGTTCAAGACCCAGCTTCAGCAATTTAGCGAGATTCTTAGCAACATAGCAAGACCCTGTTTAAAAAACAAAACAAAAGAAAAAGGGTCCAGGGGTATATCTTGGAGGTAGAATGCCTCTGGATTCAAGTACCCCAAGTACCACATACCCCCAAAAAAATAGATTAATTTGGAATAGACATCTAACCTTGTCCTTTACTACCTTTGAGACTCTAAATATTAGGTCTCAGGGCCCCACTTACAGTAAGTTTCTATCTGGTCTAGCAAACAGAGTCATTCTGAAGGTCAAAATGCAGCAACATTGAAGCACTCTGCACACACGAGTGATATGCAAAGGGAACATGCAAAACACCTGCTGGAAATTTCCTCCCTGGGAGTTGGAAATGGGACGTTGTCCTCACCTCTGGATTCATGGAACTCCAGTGTGACATGTGCGTCAAACCCAAGGCTGAAGTAGTTATTGAAAACATTCAGAGGAAGCTGCAAAGATAAACAAAGGTAGAGGTGAAGTTGCATGCCCTTCCCCCAGCTAGAAAAAGAAACACAGACCTACACACCTGCTGTCCTTCCTGGGAGAGAGATTAGTCAAGCTCTAAGCAGAGGGTGTTTATGGAACTGGGTTCTTAAACTAATTTGTAACTGAAAGCTCAAATCAAGTAACTCACTCAAGAACTATACACAGTATAAAAAATAAGAGCTACAAATATAAATTATTTAATAAGAGCCATTTTTCATATGTTGTTTGCATTGAAACTTGTTAACCAGAAGGTACACAAGTATAATAGTTATAAAGAAAGAGCAGTGGGAAGGGGGATGGGGGAAACTCACCAAGTGCTGTGTGTACCCATCTGTCACCATCACTATGACCTACATTATGATGTCAGACTACAATGCACCAATAAAAGTATTTTTAAAAGATAAAGAATATACACTAAGCATGCTTAGAAAGTAAATTCACTTGTTAACAATAATGTCTAATTAACCTAATCAGTGAATCTACTTTTTTAGGAGTTTATATTTAGCATATGAATATTGTAACCTAAAATAAATGATATTTAGTTTATCTATCATCTATTTCAAAACAAGTTTTAATGATAAAACTGCTACAGGAAATAAGGTACTAGGAACCTTACAGCTATTGTGATCAGCTATTGTTGATCTAGAGGGAAGATAAATAAGTAAGCAAAATCCTGTGTGTGCATCTGTGTGTCTGTGTGTCTGTGTGTCTGTGGTGTATGTGTAACTTTCACATCGAGGTGTATGTGTAACTTTCACATCGATGTGTTACTATCTTTTCTACTTCAGCTTTCTGTACAATTTCTAAAAATTAAAATAAATACACTGGTTAAAATTATCCAATCCCTTGTTTAAACAGCATCATGACATTAGGAATTTGATTGTACATTACAAACTCAGTTTGGTTAAAACATCCTATCCATAAGGTATATTTTATTCAACTGAGCAATCATGATTAATATATTCACATAAGTAGTCTTCAGATTCCCACTAATCAAACTTTTATCTTTGATATGACCACCAGATGCACACTTGAGGCCTTATCTTTCCTTCCTACAGCCCTACTGCAATCTGGTGAGGGAGAGAACTATGCAGCCACATCACAACTTCAAAACTGATGTGAGTCCAAAGTTCCAGCTCAGTAACAGAGCAATTGGAAAAGCACATTGAAAATGGGAGAAAGGAGAGTGTGTGTCTCCCGATTTTCCCTCTGCCACTGAGTGAAAGATAAACATTAAAGTAAATAAAGGGAGATGATATAATTAACAGGTTTATGATCCTAAGTCAACCATATAGCTCTGCTATCAGAAGTGTTTCAACACCCAAGATTTCAAGAACAGAAAGATTTTATGTTTGAATACAGGGAGCACTTAGTTCTATTATGAAAAAAAAATGATACAAAGGAAAGAACAAGAAAAATATTAATGCAGAAAGAAAAAATTAAGAAGGATCCCATGTGGAAGGCCCTGCATCCAAATATATAATCCATCAAAGGCCAGAGCAGCCCTTAGATATGGTTTCAACTAACTGGAGAGCAAGAGAGGAAAAAAATAAGTGCAAAGAACAATGCCAAAATTATGTCTGACTCTCCTAGCTTCATGTTTGAAAATGTCCAGTTCCTGTACTTAAAATATCAGTCCTTAGTAAAGACAGCAGGGTGATTCTGCCAAAAGTAAAAACCTGGTCTCCTCCTCTACCATTTATGTTCTTTTGGCTACAATTCTGACCCATGTCTTAGCATCCACTGATAGCTAAGAAAAACATCTGGTTACCATCCCCTAAATAATAACCCAATATAGTCTGTTTTTTAAGTTATTCACATTTTCCAGAAAATGTGCCCCAACTTCCCGCACAGCTTCTCAAAAATCCATTTTGAAAGCCCTCCCATCATCTGGATTGATGATCCCTGACTGTATCAAGAAGTCTTTCCATTTCTTAAGCTGTTAGGATGAGAATTAAATATGGATTTCTATTAAAGGCTGAACCATTCCACATTTAGTAGAAGGAGCTTAAAGTTTCCATGTGGTACTCTTCTTACTTTAGCTGTGTTCTATTCAATTTCTGTAAGTTCAAATAAACACATTTGTTGTTCAAATAGCATCATTACATTAAGAATTTAATTATGCACTATGAACTCAGCTTAGTTAAAACCTCCTAGACATGAGGAATATCTGATTCAACTGAGTGATTATGATATTTACTAGGAATTTTATTAATCTGAGGATCACAGTTTAAATGAAAAAAGAAAGAAAAATAATGTTTACAAGGTGAAAAAGGTTTCAACCTGATATTTTAGTCAACTAACTTGAGCATCTATCACAGTTGGTAAGGATCATGATACTTATAAATAAATGGGCCTTGGTTTTGTCTAAAATGATAATGAAAATCAATCTATTTTAAGGCTAAAATATCCATGAAATCTTAGCCTCAATCAATGGCGTCATTTAATATGGCAGGGATAGTGATTAAAGGCTAGGTGCCTGGCCTTTATTCCTGCCATGACGTAGTCACAATGTCTGGAGAAGGAACCTTGCGATCTGAATTCTAGCAGGGACATTTGGAGATTCGTATGCATATAGAAATTTGGAAACACTATCATAGAAGAAAAGTTAAAAGTAATATGGAGGAAGTATCTACTCTGAAGCCTACTACATTTATCAGAACTTGAGGCCAAAACTTGGACCCAAATGTTCAAGTGAAGCTACACAATAGCAGTATTTATAACTCTGGCACGGGTTTGGGTTGCGCTGAAAAGATCTCAGTCACTAGAAGGAAACATGGAGGCAAAACGTGTATTTAAGCATCTTCAAATCCCAACCAGGTGATGGAATTGGCTGAGTTAAAAACCTCCTGCACATAAGGCATATTTGCTAGCAGGCCTGAAATCTCAGGAGGTTATCTTTCTACTGAAAGATAATATACCTAATGCTTCAGAATACATATATATTCCATCTTCTCATAGGTTGTTTATCATTAAATTGAAAGATTTAAAAATGAATACATGCCTTCCCATTGTGGAAGCTAAAATCAGAGAACTCCCCCCTGACTGTGGAAGCAAGTACAGAATCCGAGTCTTTAGAGGTCTCTGGGGCAGGGTTAATGGGTGGTGCTGTTATAGTCCTAAGGGCCAGACACTCAGAGCATCCTGTGATTTCATCGCAGGAATCAGCACTTGTCACTACAGCCAGGAATGTGTCTCCTGTGGCTCAAGACAATGTTCCTTTCTGATGAAGGAAGAACTTTCTAACCTTACATACTCCATCTTCTATTTCTTCTGGAGGTAAGTCTGGATTTCTTTCCACATGGAGGTTCCAGCGATCTAGCTGTACAATTGTCCCATCTTCTACTTGGCAGAGGATCTTAGAAACAGGTTCATCGGTGTATCCCTGAGAACAGAATAAGAGGACACACCCTTGTGTCTGGAATGGAAGGCAAGGCTGCCAATGCTACTGTCTTCAGAGAAGGGTCTTTCTGCCATAGTTCTGATTATTTTGTAACTAGCAGGGATGGGAGAGCAACCTACTTTTCTTGAGATTCTTAGAATGCCAGACAATAATCACAAGCTAGGTACATAAAAACTCTCACTCTGCCTGATAGGAACTGAGAAATAATTTTGTCCAGTATCAAGAACCAACAGCCAGTGGTAGATACCAGGGGTCATGCTGAATGGCTTCTTTTATTGGAGTGAAAAAAAGGACTTTTCATGACTCTTACTAGAGAAATTGGGGGCGGAGTGATACACATAACACATGTACATAGAAAAGGGAAAAGAATCAAGGCAGGATGCTGATCAAATTCCTCCTATTATCATTCCACCTCATTGTTAACATCTTTACTTTGACTTAGGACACCATCCTTCCATGACCTTTGATCAGTCAGGCTGTGGAAGATATATGTTAGGAACTGCCTAATTCTTGTGGCTCCTTATTGATGGCATGCTTATAATGGATAGTCAAATCATTGGCTTGAATGTGAGAAATTAACACCAGTAATACATTAGTTGCTTCATGTAAACACATTTACTGATAGCCTGCTTACTAAAAATACAAATAAATAAAGCAGCAAAACAAACCAAAAATCTGTTAACATATATTTCACCCAAAATACCAGATCAATATCTGTTAGACAGTTAAGGTCGTTTTCATGTGAGACAGAGCCCAGCCTGGCAACAATCTAATGCAAGCAGATAAAAGGTGGGTGAGGCTGAATATGTTAGTATCTTATGCCTTTTTGCTATCATAGTACCACACAATGAATACATACATAAGTGGCTAGTTAGTGACAGGAGAACAACTTCCCTACATACTTGCCAGAAGTGGCTCCAGAGTGGGAAGGACAGCTGGATACCTGTATATCCAGGAAGACACTTATCAGAAAACCCTGTGCTCAAGAATCCTAAAGTAAGGACTGTAAGTCTAAACCAGCAAGATTGCTTTACATGAAGACTTGAGTTCAACCCACCTGCTGCACTGGGGTGGCTATTTCCAAGTGTTTCAGCTCTGGGGACTAACCACATATTTTTTCATATTAAATTCTCTCTTCTCCTCTAACTGATCATGAGTTAAAACTAAAGAGGCTACCAAATAAAATTAGTGCCCATGGCCATTTTACTTCCCATTTCTAACTTGTTCCCTGGTCAGCAGCAACCCCGTGCTTGCCTGAGAACCTCCTGCATGCAGAGGAGTGATCTGGGATGCTGTTTACTCCTCGACTGTAGGGGCAACCATGAGAGCAGCTCTTACCCCTCCCCAGTTGAGAGTCCGAGCCAGGTCATTGCCAGTCCCCAGAGGAAGGACCCCCACAGGAGGCTGGGGGCTCAGCTGTAATTCATCCAGGATAGAGAGGATCCAGCCCACCTACAGACGCATGGGGGGCCAGAAGAGAGAAGAGGAAGACAAATAAGTTATAGGGAAGACATCTTAAAAGCAGGCTGAAAAAAGCTAAACTGAGTGATTTTGTTTTTGCTTAAAATGTATACGTTTTAGGCAGGCATGGTGGCACACGCTTGTAATTCTAGTGCCTGGGAGGCTGAAATAGGAGGATCACAGGTTTGTGGTTACTTAGTGAGACCCTGTTTCAAAATAAAAGGCTAGGGGTGTAGCTCAGAGGTTCAATCCCCAGCGTATATGCGCGCGCACACACACACACACACACACACACACACACACACACACACACAAATGTATGTTTTAACCAGTATGTAGGGGAGAGAAAGGCCATATCTTGGGCAGTCTCCAAATGGTAAGCTAATAGGAAAGAGGACTATTTTCTTATGGTCTGTTATATAATCAAAGCTAGACCCATTTGTCTGTGTGTTTAACTAGAGATGTACTTTAAAGTTTAGAACTGTTTAATATTTAGGGAGCCAGTATACCCAGGGCACAGAAAAGAAAACAAGGCCCAGAATCTTACTGAACTTTATTTCTGGTTCATACTGACAGAGTAACCTTGCTTAAAATATTTAACTTAACTTTGACTTGTTTATCTATTTTTAAACGGGATAATACTTCCTACCTTATCAGATTGTTTATAGATTAAACTAAAATGTATATAAAGCCCTTAATATGCTCCATGACCCATATAAACACTGGCAAAATGTTTACCCTCTGCAGAATCTCCTTGGAAATTAGTAGTTGTTTTCCTAAATATCCCTATATTCTTCTTAATGAAACATTATAAAGATGTAATTATGGATGGACCAAGTATCAATTATAAGTTTAGGCAGAAAATGAATACTTATATACTAGAATTACACACTCTGTTCAATCTTTTTCTAAGATAAACAATACTTAGAGTGTAGTCTTATCATAACCATTTAGAAAAATTACCCCAAACCTAGAAATAGCAAAGGAATACTTGCATATCTTTACAATGTCATACACAAAGAATATTTCACCAGCCTACCTAAGAACTTTCATAACTGTAGGTTAACATAGTAGAAAAGTAAATGTCAAGAAGAAAAGATTACTTTAAAGGTTATGGTTTTATTCCCCCTATGACATTGACCAATTTGTCTCAAATTTAGAAAAAAGCATTTTGCTATGAACTACATAATTCTTCGCCTCTACTTCTTTGACAAATGGGCTTCAGCATCCTGCTGGCTCCCTCAAGAACCAAGTAACGTCTTGACATGTATTCATTCCATATTTGTATAAAGTTCATGTTTTTTGAAAATGATACACTCATAGTACATTTAATGAACACCATTACATGTAGAGCGCAGGAGCGAGGAAAGGAAATGAAGAGATAAAAGAAGAGTCGGGTTAAGATAATTAAGGCAAAGTTTTAAAAGAAGTCACACTTGAGGATCTTCCAGGTGCTATGCCTAAGCAGAGTCCTTTAACGAGTTATCTTATTAAATTTCAAAACAACTCTATAGCCATAATTTTGATTTCCATCTTATAAATCAGGAAACTGAGATGTGGAAGATTAAGTGAACTCCTCAATATCATATTGTTTATTCAGTAGCACTGACATTTATGTCATTTATTTATGTCATTTATTCAGCTCTGAATAAAAAATTAGGCTAACCTTTTAACTACAATGTAGGGAGCTTTTAAATAAAGAACTAAGCCCCATTATGACCTGAGTATCTTGGAGGCAGGGGCATAAGTTTCTGAAATATTTAGAGCTAGAGAAACCTTCGAAATGGCTTCATCAAACTCAGTTAAGCTTGGAGACTTATTCATTAAGGTGCAGAGAGACCACATAATTGTCTCAACCCTAAATAAAGTGCAGGGTTAGAGTGGTACCACTTCTCTTAACGTCTAAGATCCTTTCTCCTTCACATGATTCTTTCCCAGGATGTGAACCTTGCCCGTCTATCAGGGAAGTCTAATGTTGTGTTTTCCTTCTTAAAATACACAGGACAGTGTTCACCCAATGTGGCCCACTGAAAAATCCAGATCTACGCAAGGACCGGAAAGCCCATTCAATCTCACAAACTGGGCCTTTACTCCTAGACACATCCTTAGCTCTTGATTCACAACTTCTTTGGCACCCGTACCAGCAAAGCTTTCTGTGGGAAGAAAATAAGAGGAAAGAAATACCAGGCACTTAATCAGTTCCAGTGACTGTTCTGAACATTGTCTCAATGCTGCTAAAAGCAGAAGCTGAGCACAGTGAAGATGGGTGACGCCAATAAACTCCTAGGAGGAGGGGAGAAAGGTCATCACAAAGAACACAGACACTTGGAAGACAAAGTCCAGCCACCGGGATCACTGACTGCAGACGCAAACGGCCCTGAGTATAACCGGGGCCTCAAAGATCCAGCAGGATGTGCCACAAATCAAACCCAACATCCTACTCTCAGAGAGAAAGAGGAAGCCTCCTCTTTAAAATTTCTCTGAGACACGACCGACCATTCAACCACCCCTTTTTGATTTTTGCTCACAAGCTAGTCCATTTTATATGAAGTAGATTTAAATTTGAAATTCTTTCTTGTTATGTTTTGTTGAAGTATGTCTTTCTTTTCATGGTAAGTTTGTACTTTCAGTCCTCCATTTTATTCTAGACACAGAAAAGGGAAGAAAAAGAAAAGAAAGGGAAGGGAAAGGAAAGGAAGGGAGGAAAAATACATCTTCTTGGGCCATACACAAACAAAATACACAGTAGCAAAAAGTTTGGATAAAGGCTTGGAGCCACCTGGCTCCTGGTCCTGCAAGGACTTGGGCTTCTATCTATGGAGAGTAAAGGTACCCACCCTTAATGGAAGGAGACTGTCCCAGCACAGCCAGAGAAGGAGATGTAGGAAAGAGTGGGAATGATCACTGTGTTTCAGGCCATGGTCCCTAGAACACTGACACTTCTCATAGATGGATGAAGCCAAGAAACCTTTCTGATAAATGCCTAGCCCAACCTCCCACAAGCTCACTGACCTACCCTCAACATCCTCCATGAGTAGGAGCCTTCCCCACTTATAGACAAGCAATGTCTAGTCTGAAAATTATGGAAAAAAATTGAAACTACTCAAAAGGGTTAGTAAAGTGATTCTGAAATAAAAAAGTAAAAATCAGACAGTTCCCTCTGAAGATGAGCCTACAAAGAAAAATTCTAAATTACCCAAGGAATGCTAATACTAAAATAAATGGAAGAGTAAGAACTTTATCTACTGCCCATGAAATGCAAATCATTTCCAAATGATCTTGGAAAGTATCTGATGACTTCTGAGAATCGATGCTGTGTCTACTTCCAGTCCTCCAAGGGGTCTAACTGCCTGCCCTCATTTGGACCTCAGGCTTATTGCTTTATCAGAGAGGGTAGTGGGGTGGACAGAAATTTTAGTGATGTTCCAATGTGGTTGGAGGGAAAATGAACTTCTCAGCCTCTCCTCTCCTGCCCTTGGCCTATGCAGAACAGGAAATAGTGTAGTTGATTTGCATGTAAAAGGGTTTTATAGATTAATATATTCTGTCTCTGTTTTGCAGTAGCCAAGTGATCAAATACTCATCCTTTCCTGAATACCAGCAGATAATCTTGTATTTCATAAAGACATCTCCATCAACTCCCTCCTCCCTTTTGCAGCACCGATTATTATTTTTTTTTTGTCTTGAAAATTTCTCATGGACAACCAGTGTTAGGATGACACTCCATTGGCTGAGGTGGGTCTACCTCTTTCCTCTCTGCAGCCCCAAATAGGTTACATTTTTGCAAAGCTACATAATTACTACTCAGCAAACAACGCCCTCAGAAGGCAGCTTGGGGCACAGGGTGAGTTTGAGCCCCACTGGGATTGCAGCACACCCAGCTCCACCACACACTAGCTGCAAAAGTTTCAGCATGGCACTTCATCTGTTTCTCCCTTCTCCATAAAACAAGAATAATAATAGTACCTGCATCATAATGTCCTTCTACCAAGTAATGTATAGACATTAGTTAGCATATGCTTGACAAATAGGAAATGTTACATTAACATTAACTACTATGATTCACTTCTATTTCTTCTTCCTCTTCCCTCTTTTATCAAACAAGGTCATTTTTTAACAGCAAAATACCTTCTTTTTTAAAAAACAGGTTTATGAAATAACCTTTATTTTATTTTATTTTGTTTTGTTTTATTTTTTGGTGGTACTGGGGTTCCTGGAAGCCCTTCTACCTCCGGGCTACACTCCCAAACCTATTTTATATTTTTGAAACAGGGTCTCTTACGCCAGCGTGGCTGGCTTCGAACCTGCGCGATCCTCCTGTCTCCGCCTCCCAAGCACGGGGATTACAAGTGTGCTCCACCACGCCTGGCCAAAATAACCTTTATTTTTTAAAGTTAATATATGCACTACAGGAAACAAAAACACAAGATGCAGAGAACAAAGCCATCCAGTCACAGCGCTTAGTTGGCTGTGGCCTTCCCACTCTGTGCACACATATACAAGATGCCATTTGTGTGATCAAGATCATGGTATGTATCATGTTTTTCCACACATCAATATTCAATTCAAAATCCCAAAGCCACAAGAGTATTTTCGATAACCAAGGATCTAGTGCACCAACTTAACCTGTTAAAAAAATTGTAAGCCTGCCTTTCTTGGGATGCAAAATACCTTCTTACTATCATTTCACTTAAAGAGAAGCTGAGCTGTGAGTTTGTAACTCGGTCTCACCTTTGCCCTCCATCTAATCAAGAAGCCTTGCTCTTGAAGACTATATAAAGGACAGCGAAAGCCAAGCTGCCTTGCATTAGAAAGACACTATAACAAAGAGAATGGACAGGAATAAATCTACAATAGATGAAGAAATAGAGGGCTTTGGGGAATAATCCTTGTCTCTGTCCTTTCAAAAGCAAGCTATACAAAAGATCTTAAGGCCCTAAAGCGGTTATTTGAAGGTCCTGCCTTCAAAATCACGTTCCCGCTAGAACGTCTGACAGCACACTACAGGTTTATAGGCAGGTGCTCTGTTTACATTATTATTAGTTGCAAATAATGTCCACCTGCTCAACCAGCACCTTTTTTATTAAATTATTTAATTCGGTCCAACACATAGCCCTGGCATATTTTCCACCAGAGCTGAAGAAAGCTATCTTGATTGGGCCAAATCATTTCCCAACTTGGAGCATTCTTTCCATCCTCGGTTAGGAAAAGGCAGGCTGGCAGACTGGGAATACCAGGTCCTCCGCCTCCTCTGGCGCTGCCTCGCTGCAGGAGCGGCTGGCCAATGCTGCCACCACCTGCTCCTTTCAGCTTTAGCTGTCACTGAGTGATGCTGAGCAATATTTTCCTTCTTCAGTCTCACTAACATGAGACGTGGCTGAAGGGTGCAGATGACAGTGAACTGACATTTTCTTCTAACAGAACAGATGCACGTGGCACTGCCTCATAGCCTCTGCAGCCGAAATGTGAAGGGCATTCGTACTGAGAAACCAAAGGAGATCGAGGACAGCGGCCTCAACCCGAAAGAAAACCAAGACAGCAGTATGACATCGGACCCTCTGGAACATGCACACAGCTGGCACTCTGGATTCAAGGGGTCTGCATCCCAGGATTCATCCAATAAATTGTACCTTAAAGTTGTTCAAAAATCAGACCGGGTCTTGACTGAACATGTGCAGAAGTTCTGATTATCATTATCCCCCACAGAATACCACAACAACTATCCACATTGTGTTTACCTGGTATTGGGCATTACAAGTCATCTAGAGATGAGGTTAAGTACACAGAAGGATGTGCCTGTAGGTTGCAGGCAAGTACTCTGCCATTTTATAAGAAAGATTTGAGCATCTGCAGGAGATGGTGCCTGGGTGGGGAGGCATAGGGGTGAGATCCTGGAACAAATCCCCACTGGATAGCAAGGGATACATGACTAAAATACCATTTTTTTCTGATATTTTCATTTATGTACTTAATAGTTTATAAAGTTGGCAGGTGTTTAGAGAAATGTGTTTAAAATTAACCCCAAAGAAATCCAGATAAAAACCAAGGCATAACCATTTTTTTAAAAAATAGAATACAGATAGGACAATCACGGGTTCGTGGCAATTGTCAACAACTTAGCAAGGCCTTCAGCAAATTAGTGAGATCCTGTTTCAAAATACAAAATAAAATACAGGTAGGGTGTGTAGCTCAGAGGGAGAATGCCCCTGGGTTCAATCCCTGGTAACACACACACACACACACACACACACACACACACACACACAATTTAGGACACTCATTCATTTGCATGAATAGATACTGAGAGTATATTTCATGTGCACACTTATAAAAGGATGGGATGTAGGGAGGTTGAGGCTGAGAAGGAAAGGAGGTTTGAGTGAATTGCTTGTCCCTGTAAACTTACGAAGATAGGAATGAATCTCTTTTCTGCTTTGCTCTAGAAAGTCAGGGCATGAGAGTGCCCGCTGTTTAAGATGTCTCCTAGCTTAGGGAAGCCAAATGAACAACAAATGAGCATGGAGTGGAGGCCTAAATTCCATTTAATTATATATTTTGGCAAGATGTTAAAATATCTAAAAGTGGACTTGTGGAGGTAGAAGCTAGATAGGCAAAGACCATGGATTGCACTATAATGAGCCATGAGGCAGAGTCCTGTCTTCCTTCTCCAACTCCAAAGTAATCTTTAGAGATAGATCACTCTGTCACTGTGCTTTTATAAAATACAATTGAAGTCACTAAAGCTGAGCTTGGCATGATGATGCACAATTATGATTTCAGTGCTTGGGAGGCTGAGACAGGAGATCACAAGTTTGAGGCCAACCTCAGCAATGTATCAGAATAAAATAGGGCCAGGCATAGAGCACAGAGGTAGAATGCCCCTCAGTTCAATCCCTAGAATCACACACACATACACAGACAGACAGACAGACAGATACACACACACACACACACACACACACACACACACACACACAGGTAATTAATATTGAAGCCTAGGAATATTTTTTCAAAATAATGTAAAATTTCTATATGTTAATAATACTTTGCATAGTTAAACTAATATCATAAAAGGTTAATATATCCTTATCATAATGAGTCAAAAGTGTTTCATCTTGGATTCCTCCTTGAGTCTTGTCAACACTCTGGCAGAATTCTGACAGCTTCTTCGGTTATAGATACGCACGGTAACTAAGGGCTGAATACCTTATGTCAAATATATACCTGACACTCTCAAGAATTATAACCCACTTGGCTAAAGTCAGCAGCTTTTCTCCCTGAATCCATGGGGCTGCCTCTTCCTTGTATAAATTATACCAGCATCCCAAATTTAAAGTTCCATATTCTAAACTTATAAATCAAAAACCACCAATTCTATGCCATGAAAGACATTTCATAAAGCCTGTATGATTTCCACAAAACACCTTACTTTAACAAGATACAACAAAAAGGAAACCTGGGTTTACATAGAGCACAAGAGAAGCAAAGTTTCTATTCTGAGTAACTGGACAACAGACACTATTACTAACAGAGATCATAAGTGTTCACCCACTCTAGGGTAAATACACTATGTTTATTTTAGGCATGATATACTCCAAGTGACTGTGGACACCCAAGGGCAAATTTTCCAGTCACATGGAAGAATGTAAAAACTGAAATTAGGTTCACAAATGAAGTCCTTAAGAGGAAAAATTACTAGTTAGCTTTGTGAAATGCCCATTAATTGTGGTATGTACAAGGACAAGATGCTAGAAGAAACCAGATGAGCAAAGAAGACCAAGAACCAGGTCATCTATGTATCACAGAGTAGAGTCAAAATGACACCTGAGAGTTCACTGATATTCAACATTGGAACTGAAGGTTCAATAGAGTTGTACCAACTCTTACTATTATGCTGTTATTTTGTCTTGTTTTTCCCACTGTACTGAAAGTGCTTTCTTGAAACCAATTTGTGTGTGTGTGTGTGTGTGTGTGTGTGTGTGTGTGTGTGTGTGTAGGTGGGGATTGATTGAACCCAGGGGCACTCTACCGCCAAGCTATACCTCAGCTTGATTTTTTATTCTTTATTTGGAAACAGGGTCTCATTAAGTTGCAGAGGCCCTCACTAAGTAGCTGAGGCTGGCCACAAACACGGATCCTCCTGTCTCAGCCTCCCACCCAGCTAAATCAATTACTTTTTAGTCTCCAAATTCCTGTTAATTCTTCAGTCTCTCCTTAACAATTCAAGGACTGCTTCTCTCTTTACACTCATTTTTCAATTTATTTCCTTGACAGAAAAGACTGTAAGTTGTCCTTTTATTCTTCTCTTTTCATTTTCCTTTTGGACTTTGGCTCAAACTACATAATTATGTGTTTCCCAAGTATTTGAACTTGGTTTTCTTCTTCTTTATCATTATGGCTTGAAAGCCTGTGTTTTCAAACACTTATCTAATTGTCGAGAATGCTTCAGTACTTACATAATCTAATAGTGCTTTCTATACATCTGCTAAATAGAGAAAAAGAAGGAAAAGAAGGATGAAGGAGAAGTCTAATGGGAGGTGTAGTGGAGACTTAAAGGTGAAGCACCCAATATGGAGATGAAGTTCACAATTTGGGGATTAATAGGTAGATGATGTGAATTTGAGTTGAGGAAGAACTATGAATTCAAGGCACCAGGCTTATGCTCAACTTGCCTTTACTCAGATTTAGAGTAGAAAAATGGTGACCGAGATACTGAAGTCTTACAGAAAGCCAAGCAGATTCTAAATAACTATAATAAACGTGTATTCTTTCACTAAAGGTAACTAATCTGAAGGACGGATGAGCTAGAATATGGTATACTTATCACTAGAGGATTTGTTTGGAGGTAATTCCCACAAAAGGAAAGTTAGGAAAATTCTACAATAATATTGGGACTTAGAAAATGATAACCCAACATATGGTACTTTAACATGATTTGACATGTTGACTCCTTTGAGCTGAAAAGCTTTGGAAGGATGCTGAAACGGCCTCAGAAGCAAAGCTTTCTCTCTGACTTTCCCCTGGACTATGGTCTCTCTATTATTCATTCTCTCCTACAGTGAGTCACCAAAAAGCAGAATTCCTCTTTCCCAGGGCAAGTAATAGAAACTAGAACTACAGAAAAGCCGAGAAGAATCTGAATATACAGGCCTTTCTGGGCTTCCCCTTCATCCCTTACTATCAGATCACACCTTTTATGTCCATCACATTTCTACCTGCTGTCCATTCCTCATCAAGTCTGAAAGCAAACCTAAGCATAAAAGCAAATAATTCTGCCTAGGTCTTTGGGTCTTCAGTCTAAAGACTATTTTGTCAACTATAAATTTGAATAAATAAATTTGTTATGCCTTACTTCTTGGCAATTTGTATTCTGTTAATAGGCTAGTCAGCCATGATACTTGTGATGGTGAAGAATAAAATCACACCCATATCATCTTTACACTAGGAATATAAACTAGGTATATCCCTAAATATACCTCCCTAGAACAATGTAACCGATTGAAATTTAATTGGCACATTATAAAGGGGAAATCCTACACCAAACACATTTTGGAAACACCAAGTTAAAGTTAAATATATTTTTCTTTAATAAATTTTATAAGCTAATAATTTATATTATTATTAATTTTTTTGATGGTATGTTGGTTTCTGGAAGCCCTTCTACCTCCAGGCCACACTCCCAGACCTATTTTATACTTTTTATTTGGAAACAGAGTCTCTTAAGCCAGCACGGCTGGCTTCGAACCAGTGCGATCCTCCTGTCTCCGCCTCCCAAACGCAGGGATTACAAGCGTGCACCACCACGCCCAGCAATATATTATGAATTTTGAATAGTAGTACACACAATTTTTCCAACTGGAAAAAATGTTTATCCTCTCCACTAGGTTTCTTGAGGGACTAACAGAATCACTGTTCTATTCTATTCCAGTTGCATTAATTAGTATATAATGTGTATCCAAATCTATATTGTGTTTTTGTGCTAATCAGAGAGAACATTTATGGCTACATATGAGAATGAAACATTGCAATTAGGGAGACTAAAAGAAACCAAAGACAGTCCATAAAACAACCCTAGATCCTAATAAATCAGACTCTAAATTCAGAAGGAAAAGGCACTGGACAACACAATCTGCCATGATTCTCAATTCTTTACCTTTGGTAAGTATATCAGTAATAGTAGAGACCAAATGGAGAAATATTTGAGACATAAGAAATGCAAATATTATGTCCAAGATAGTAAACTTTAAAATAATCCCATGTTTTTAAAGCAAATAAAATTGGTATCAATTATAATTCATAAGGCAAACCAACATCAATCAATACTCTGAATTTTATTTTCACTAGAAAAAGTGAAATAACTCAAGTGTAGCCACATATTTCTCCTTACTTAAGTGTAACCAATTATTAAGAATAAATGAAGAGGAACAGAGCAAGGTGGTGGCTCAGTAAGAGTCTCCAGTGATGGTCTCCCCACAAACACGTCAGTCTGAATACACACCAAACTCCAATGGTTTATATACCTGCCTTTAGAACAGTACTACACTGTTTCAATTATTGTAGCTTTATATGGTTTGAAATCAGAAAATACATATCTTCTAGCTTTGTTCTTTTTCAAGATCGATGTGGGTACCTAGAGTCCATATTCCATATTAGGATAGATTTTTTTTCTGAAAAATAAATATATAAATATATGATAGTTTCACCTAAAAAATAGAAAAAAATAGATTCTCTGGTAAGAAAGAAAGCAAAAAGAAATATTGAAATGTTATCTTTAAGTCATCAAAAGCTTGGTATCAGACAAATGAAACTGTTATGTGAGATTATCATTTTTAATTTTGGATAAATTGCTATAATACTAGATGTCAACTACTAAGCCAAGCATGGGAGGGAGGGATAGGGAGAGAATGGGGTGGGGATCGGGTGGGGGCTGACTGGGCGATGTGTGCATGTATGTCTACAAAAGTTTGTATCCCACTATGATGTATGAATACAGTGCACCAGTTAAAAATAAATATGAAAAAAAAAAAGAACAGACGGAGCCGGGTGTGGTGGCGCACGCTTGTAATCCCTGCACTTGGGAGGCGGAGACAGGAGGATCACGCAGATTCGAAGCCAGCCGTGCTGGTGTAAGAGACCCTGTTTCCAAAAATAAAAAAGTATAAAAAAGGTCTGAAAGTGTAAAGCCCAGAGGTAGAAGGGCCTCCAGAAACCCCAGTACCACCAACAACAAAAAAAAAAAAGTTGCCAGACGTGGTGACGTACACTTGTAATCCCCTCGCTTGGGAGGCTGAGACAGAAGGATCACACAGGTTCGAAGCCAGCCTCAGCTACTTCGTGAGGCTCTCAGCAACTTAGTGAGACCCTGTTTCCAAAAAAATGTTTTAAAAAAGGTCTGGGAGTATAGCCCAGAGGTAGAAAGCCTCTGGGTTCCACGCCCAGTACCACCAAAAAATAAAAATAAAAATAAATAAATAAATAGAAGAATATAGGAGAGACACCATCAGACTTGGTTTTAGTAAAATAAAATGCACTGAAGAAGGAAAGAGTTTCCACATCACCCCTCTTCCAGATCCAAAGAGCATAGAGATGGTAACCTCCCACTAAGGGAAGAGATAGGACCTAAGACTTGAAACCAAGTATCAGGGGCTCACTGTGAAATGAGGTGCTGACCATAACACCACAACTGTAACCCCTAGGTCAGTACCCATAGACTGAGCCACTGAAACTGCATCAGCCAGGCAGCTGATGATCCCCATCACTCACTTTCTCTCCAACCTTGACCAAAAGAGGGTGGAGAAAGACTCCATCTGCTTGC